>NC_057795.1:67438832-67738832 GCF_018294505.1 Triticum aestivum | reverse complement strand
CCCCCACTGGATAGCTCGACACAGAGGGAGCAGCGTAGGAGAAGGATCATCGCCGTGTCAGGCCCAATATCAACTCTGAACTTGCTGAACTTAACTGAAACTGTCGATTTCCACTGATGCGAAGCGTTATCTGGCGACCCTCCTGGCCGTGCAAGCCGCATCCAATGGACCAAGTTCAGCTACCTCTCTAGAACACTCTTTACTCCTGTCTCTTGTGCGGGCCACTTCGCAGACGGCTCGTCCCCTCCGAAGACCATGAGCCATGCCACCATGGACAGAACGGTGAGAGCTCCAACCGTGTTGTGTGCATTGCTCTCTTCTTCTCTTCTTCTTCTTCTTCTTTGGGGTTTTCCCGATCATGAGGGGATGTGACCCGGTGGCAAATAGACCTTTGTGACCAATTAGATAAAATAAAAACTTTAATGGCCGTATTTTGGCGTGCAACTTGTTGTTTTGGGTTGTTGTTCTTCAATTCTGGAGCTAGGTAAAACCCTAGCCACCTTCCGAGTCGCTCCTGGGCGACTCAGAGCATCTCCAGTCGTTCGGCCCCCCAGGGCGCCGAAAAAGAGCGGCCTGGGGGCGAACCGGTGCTAGATCGGCCCCTGGGGTTCGTTTCTCCCCAGCCACGCCCCCAGGTGCCCCCCTCCCCCCCAAGGCACCCCATATTCGAACCCCATCGTACCCACTCAAAAAAACCACAAACAGGCGATCATCGCAATAGTTCGGCGATCCGGTGCCACACTTCGGCGATCAAATGAAAGGACGCGCGGTAGTTCGGCGTACAAAAAAGGAAGGACGCGGACGGAGTGCATCAAACGTCGAGCTCCACCATGGGCGTCGCCGTCGGCGTACGCGGGCTGGGAGGAGTCGCCGCAGCTTCCGGGCTGGTCGGCGCGGCGTCTGTGCTGCTGGGCGCGGCGGAGGCAACGTTGGTGGGGCTGTGCGTCGCGGAGGCATCATCATCCGTCGGGCTGGGCGGCGGCGACGGCGGAGGCGTCGGCGTCGCCGGTATCTGGTTCAGGATGAGGCCTCGCTCCACCAAGAACCATCCCTTGAGCTTCTCATCGCCGCTCTGGAGCATGTCAGCGCCGCCCATCAAGAAGGCGAGGTCGTTGTTCCTCTTCTTGGCGTCTTGAGCTTTGAGTTTCGCGGCGGCGTTGGTCCGGAGCAAGTCGAGCTTGACGGCGCTGTTCGTCATCAAAACAGCCCACCTCGCCTCAGTTTTCTCTTCTCGCTGGGCGGCCCTGGTCTTGGCGTCGGCGAGGTAGTGCTCGATGGACTCTTGCACGCGAGCGGCAGCCGACTCGGCGTGTTTCGCCTTCTTGGCACCTTTGTTGCCGTCCGGGCGCCCGCGGTTGGCGCGTCCGGCTTGTACGTCTCTTTGGCCTTGGCGAGGGTGCGTCGGACGCCCGCCCATTTCTCACACTTGTCGATCCGCTTGAAGACGTGGAGGTACTTGAACTCTACATCATTGTCATCGCGGAACATGACGAACATGCGTAGCAGCTGCGCCGAGGAAAAGAACATCAGTCCGCACCAGCGCGCGCCAGGGCGCGCACATGGCGAAAGGCAACAGTAAGGACGGCGTGCTCTACCTGATCCTTGACGCTGGTGCCGCTCTTCGGGCGAGCCGCGACCTTCTCGACGATCCCATGCCATTTGTTGCACGCCATTTGGATGAGCCCCCAATGGTTCACCATCGCCTTCGACCCACGCTTCATGTGCACGCCTTTGAAGTAGGGGTCGACGAGCTTCCGCTCGTCGAACTCGACCTTGATGCGGGCCCAATACATCTCGATGCTCTGCTTCGTGTCGATGACCGGGTCGAGGAAGACGACCTTCCACGCTTCGGCGAGGCACTCCTCTTCCTTGGACGCCCACTTGATGCGCGGCTCGCCGGTCTTGGCCGCCTTCTTCTTCTTCTTCTTGCCTTTCCTCGTCGGCGCCGGCTCCTCCTCCTCTTCTTCCTCCTCCTCCGGCTCTTCCTCGCCGTAGTCGAGCTCGTCGTCCATGTCGCCGAGGTCAATCGAGTAGTCTTGGGTAGTGAACCTGGGGAAAGCGGCGGCGGCAGCCGATCCGGCTGCGATGATGTCTTCCATGTCGGCCTCTGTCGCGTCGGCGTCGCCGAGATGCGACGAGGAGGAGGCTTGCGAGTAGAGGCCGCAGCGAAGTGGTGGTGTCGGTGAGACTGCGTAGTCTGGCGGCGAGTACGTGTACGGCGGGTACTGCACGCCGGTGAACGTGGGCGAGGGCATGCGCTGGATTGGGCGCCCATGGGGGAAGGTGATGTTGGGGTTGAATCCACCATGGGCGTCGCCATCGGCATAGCCCGGCAACGGCGTGCTCCATGGGTGCGGCGACGATGAGAACCCGGCCGGAGAGCCGACGCTTTGCTGGCTTCAGGCCGCATACGGGTGCCCACCGAGTGGATTCATCATCGTCGCTGATGACCCACAAGTGTATGGGATCTATCGTAGTCCTTTCGATAAGTAAGAGTGTCGAACCCAACGAGGGGCAGAAGGAAATGATAAGTGGTTTTTGGTAAGGTTTTCTCTGCAAGCACTGAAATAGTAGGTGACAGATAGTTTTGTGATAAGATAAATAGTAACGAGCAACAAGTAAATAAAGTAAATAAAGTGCAGCAAGGTGACCCAATCCTTTATGTAGCAAAGGATAAGCCTGGACAATTTCTAATAATGAGGAAAAAGCTCCCGAGGACACATTGGGAATTATCGTCAAGCTAGTTTTCATCACGTTCATAAGATTCGCATTCAGTACTTTGATAATTTGATATGTGGGTGGACCGGTACTTGGTACCGCCCTAACTTGGACAAGCATCCCACTTATGATTAACCCCTATTGCAAGCATCCGCAACTACAAAAGAAGGTATTAAGGTAACCTAACCACAGCATTAAGCATATGGATCCATATCAGCCCCTAACGAAGCAACGCATAAACTAGGGTTTAAGCTTCTGTCACTCTAGCAACCCATCATTTACTTATTACTTCCCCATTCCTTCCTCTAGGCCCAAATAATGGTGAAGTGTCATGTAGTCGATGTTCACATAACACCACTAGAGGAAAAGACAACATACATCTCATCAAAATATCGAACGAATACCAAATTCACATGACTACTAATAGCAAGACTTCACCCATGTCCTCAGGAACAAACATAACTACTCACAAAGCATATTCATGTTCATAATCAGAGGAGTAATAATATGCATAAAGGATCTGAACATATGATCTTCCACCAAGTAAACCAAATAGCATCAACTACAAGGAGTAATCAACACTACTAGCAACCCACAGGTACCAATTTATGGTTTTGATACAAGATTGGATACAAGAGATGAACTAGGATTTTGAGAGGAGATGGTGCTGGTGAAGATGTTGATGAAGATTGACCCCCTCCCGATGAGAGGGTCATTGGTGATGACGTTGGTGATTTCCCCCTCCCGGAGGGAAGTGTCCCCGACAGAACAGCTCTGCCAGAGCCCTAGATTGATTCCGCCAAGGTTCCGCTTCGTGGCGGCGGAGTTTCGTCCCGTAAGCTTGCCCATGATTTTTTCCAGGGTAAAAGTGATGATATAGCAGAAGATGGACGCCGGAGGCCCACCAGGGGCCCCAGGAGATAGGGGCGCGCCCTGTAGGGGGGCGCCCCCCTGTCTCTTGGACAGGGTGTGGGGCCCCTGGCCTATTTCTTTTGCTCATAAATTCTTAATAAATCCAAAAAGTTGTTTCATGGAGTCTCAGGACTTTTGGAGCTGTGCAGAATAGGTTTCCAACTTTTGCTCCTTTTCCAGCCAGAATTCCAGCTGCCGGCATTCCCCCTCTTCATGGTAAACCTTGTAAAATAAGAGAGAATAGCCATAAGTATTGAGATATAATGTGTAATAACATCCCATAATGCAATAAATATTGATATAAAAGCATGATGCAAAATGGACGTATCAACTCCCCCAAGCTTAGACCTCGCTTGTCCTCAAGCGGAAGCCGAAATCGAAAAATGTGTCCACATGTTTAGAGATAGAGGTGTCGATAAAAATAATATACGGACATGAGGGCATCATGATCATTCTAATAACAGCAATATATATAGATTTGGTCATATGATTTCTTATGCTCAAGTAACAAGCAATTCACAATGTCAAGTATGGTTCAAAAATTTCATTGGGAACTAACAAACTATAATCTCAGTCATTGAAGCAATTGCAATTTATCATAACATCAGAAAGAGTCAATAATAGAGCTTTTCAACAAGCTCACATACTCAACTATCTCGTAGTCTCCTATAATTGCTAACACTCACGCAATACTTGTGGTTATAGAGTTTCAGCCGGACACTGAGAAAGATAGGGGCTTATTGTGTTGCCTCCCAACGTATTCACCTTTAGGTGATGTCAACAATAATAGCCTATGCCAACTTACATCCAATTGGATATATGTATCATGATCTTTCAAACATGAGGATCTTGCCAAAGGATAAAAATAAAAAGGGAAAGGTAAGGATCACCTTGACTCAAGCATAAAGTAAAAACGTAAAGTAAAAGATAGGCCCTTCGCAGAGGGAAGCAGAGGTTGTCATGCGCGTGCAGAAAATCTTAATGCAAAAGAACGTCGCTTTATATTGCCCCTTGTATGTGGACCTTTATTATGCAGTCCGTCGCTTTTATTACTTCTCAACAAGTTCGTACAAAGCTTATTTTCTCTGCACTAATAAGTCATACATATTTAGAGAGCAATTTTTATTGCTTGCGCTGATGACAACTTACTTGAAGGTGTTGGAAATATGCCCTAGAGGCAATAATAAAATGGTATTATTGTATTTCCTTGTTCATGATAATTGTCTATTGTTCATGCTATAATTGTATTAACTAGAAACCATAATACATGTGTGAATACATAGACCACAACATGTCCTTAGTGAGCCTCTAGTTTACTAGCTCGTTGATCAATAGATGGTTATGGTTTCCTGACCATGGACATTGGATGTCATTGATAACGAGATCACATCATTAGGAGAATGATGTGATGGACAAGACCTAGTCCTAAGCATAGCACAAGATCGTGTAGTTTGTTTGCTAAAAGATTTTCTAATGTCAAGTATCATTTCCTTAGACCATGGGATTGTGCAAATCCGGGATACCATAGGAATGCTTTGGGTGTGCCAAACGTCATAACATAACTGGGTGGCTATAAAGGTGCACTACGGGTATCCCTGAAAGTGTCTGTTGGGTTGGCACGAATCGAGACTGGGATTTGTCACTCCGTGTGACGGAGAGGTTGTTGGGGAACATTGCAGAAAATTAAAAATTTTCCTACGGTTTCACCAAGATCCATCTATGAGTTCATCTAAGCAATGAGTCAAGGGAGATGCATCTACATACCACTTTGTAGATCGCGAGCGGAAGCGTTCAAAAGAACGGGGTTGAAGTAGTCGTTCTCATCGTGATCCTATCACCGGAGATCCTAGCGCCGAACGGACGGCACCTCCGCGTTCAACACACGTACGGAGCGGATGACGTCTCCTCCTTCTTGATCCAGCAAGGGGAAAGGAGAGGTTGATGATGATGGCTCCAGCAACAGCACAACAGCGTGGTGGTGGTGGAGCAGCAGCACTCCGGCAGGGCTTCACCAAGCGCGTGACAGAGGAGGAAGAGGTGTAGCAGGGGAAGGGGGCGCCAGGACTTCAGGGTGCGGCTGCCCCCCTCCCCCCTCCCTTTATATAGGCCCCCAGGGGGGGCACCGGCCCTGGGAGATCCAATCTCCCAAGGGGGCGGCGGCCAAGGGGGGTGGGCCAAGGGGGGCGCACCAGCCCACTATGGTCTGGTTCCCCTCCCCACTTCGGCCCTTGGGGCCCTCCGGGATGGGTGGCCCCACCCGGTGGACCCCCGGGACCCTTTCGGTGGTCCCGGTACAATACCGGGTGACCCTGAAACTTTCCCGATGGCCGAAATACCACTTCCTATATATAATTCTTTACCTCCGGACCATTCCGGAACTCCTCGTGACGTTCGGGATCTCATCCGGGACTCCGAACAACATTCGGTATGCTGCATACTCATATTCATACAACCCTAGCGTCACCGAACCTTAAGTGTGTAGACCCTACGGGTTCGGGAGTCACGTAGACATGACCGAGACGGCTCTCGGGCAATAACCAACAGCGGGATCTGGATACCCATGTTGGCTCCCACATGCTCCTCGATGATCTCATCATATGAACCACGATGTCGAGGATTCGAACAACCCCGTATACAATTCCCTTTGTCAATCGGTACGTTACATGCCCGAGACTCGATCGTCGGTATCCCAATACCTCGTTCAGTCTCGTTACCGGCAAGTCACTTTACTCATACCGTAATGCATGATCCCGTGACCAAACACTTGGTCACTTTGAGCTCATTATGATGATGCATTACCGAGTGGGCCCAGAGATACCTCTCCGTCATACGGAGTGACAAATCCCAGTCTCGATCCGTGTCAACCCAACAGACACTTTCGGAGATACCTGTAGTGCACCTTTATAGTCACCTAGTTATGTTGTGACGTTTGGTACACCCAAAGCACTCCTACGGTATCCGGGAGTTACATGATCTCATGGTCTAAGGAAGAGATACTTGACATTGAAAAAGCTCTAGCAAAACGAACTACACGATCTTGTGCTATGCTTAGGATTGGGTCTTGTCCATCACATCATTCTCCTAATGATGTGATCCCATTGTCAATGACATCTAATGTCCATAGTCAGGAAACCATGACTATCTGTTGACCAACGAGCTAGTCAACTAGAGGCTCACTAGGGACATATTGTGGTCTATGTATTCACACGTGTATTACGATTTCCGGATAATACAATTATAGCATGAATAAAAGACAATTATCATGAACAAGGAAATATAATAATAATGCTTTTATTATTGCCTCTAGGGCATATTTCCAACAGTCTCCCACTTGCACTAGAGTCAATAATCTAGTTACATTTTGATGAATCGAACACCCATAGAGTTCTGGTGTTGATCATGTTTTGCTCGCGAGAGAGGTTTAGTCAATGGATCTGCGACATTCAGATCCGTATGTACTTTGCAAATATCTATGTCTCCATCTTCAACATTTTCACGGATGGAGTTGAAACGACGCTTGATGTGCCTGGTCTTCTTGTGAAACCTGGGCTCCTTGGCAAGGGCAATAGCTCCAGTGTTGTCACAGAAGAGTTTGACCGGCCCCGACGCATTGGGTATGACTCCTAGGTCGGTGATGAACTCCTTCACCCAAATTGCTTCATGCGCTGCCTCCGAGGCTGCCATGTACTCCGCTTCACATGTAGATCCCGCCACGACGCTCTGCTTGCAGCTGCACCAGCTTACTGCTCCACCATTCAACATATACACGTATCCGGTTTGTGACTTAGAGTCATCCAGATCTGTGTCGAAGCTAGCGTCGACGTAACCCTTTACGATGAGCTCTTCGTCACCTCCATAAACGAGAAACATGTCCTACGTCCTTTTCAGGTACTTTAGGATATTCTTGACCGCTGTCCAGTGTTCCTTGCCGGGATTACTTTGGTACCTACATACCAAACTTATGGCAAGGTTTACATCAGGTCTAGTACACAGCATGGCATACATAATAGATCCTATGGCTGAGGCATAGGGGATGACGCTCATCTCTTCTTTATCTTTTGCCGTGGTCGGGCATTGAGCCGAGCTCAATCTCACACCTTGCAATACAGGCAAGAACCCCTTCTTGGACTGATCCATTTTGAACTTCTTCAAAATCTTATCAAGGTATGTGCTTTGTGAAAGACCTATGAGGCGTCTCGATCTATCTCTATAGATCTTGATGCCTAATATATAAGCAGCTTCTCCAAGGTCCTTCATTGAAAAACACTTATTCAAGTAGGCCTTAATGCTGTCCAAGAATTCTATATCATTTCCCATCAAAAGTATGTCATCTACATATAATATGAGAAATGCTACAGAGCTCCCACTCACTTTCTTGTAAACGCAGGCTTCTCCATAAGTCTGCATAAACCCAAACGCTTTGATCATTTCATCAAAGCGAATGTTCCAACTCTGAGATGCTTGCATCCGCCCATAAATGGATCGCTGGAGCTTGCATACTTTGTTAGCATTCTTAGGATCGACAAAACCCTCCGGCTGCATCATATACAGTTCTTCCTTAAGATGCCCGTTAAGGAATGCCATTTTGACGTCCATCTGCCATATCTCATAATCATAGTATGCGGCAATTGCTAACATCATTCGGACGGACTTAAGCTTCGCTACGGGAGAGAAAGTCTCATCGTAGTCAATCCCTTGAACTTGCCGATAACCCTTAGCGACAAGTCGAGCTTTATAGATGGTGACATTACCATCCGCGTCCGTCTTCTTCTTAAAGATCCATTTGTTTTCTATCGCTCGCCGATCATCGGGCAAGTCAGTCAAAGTCCATACTTTGTTTTCATACATGGATTCTATCTCGGATTTCATGGCTTCTAGCCATTTGTTGGAATCTGGGCCCGCCATCGCTTCTTCATAGTTCGAAGGTTCACCGTTGTCTAACAACATGATTTCCAGGACAGGGCTGCCGTACCACTCTGGTGCGGAACCTGTCCTTGTGGACCTACGAAGTTCAGTAGCAACTTGATCCGAAGTACCTTGATCATCATCATTATTTTCCTCTTCAGTTGGTGTAGGCATCACAGGAACATTTTCCTGAGCTGCACTACTTTCCCGTTCAAGAGGTAGTACTTCATCGAGTTCTACTTTCCTCCCACTTACTTCTTTCGAGAGAAACTCTTTTTCCAGAAAGGATCCGTTCTTGGCAACAAAGATCTTGCCCTTGGATCTTAAGTAGAAGGTATACCCAATGGTTTCTTTGGGGTATCCTATGAAGACGCATTTTTCCGACTTGGGTTCGAGCTTTTCAGGTTGAAGTTTCTTGACATAAGCATCGCATCCCCAAACTTTTAGAAACGACAGCTTAGGTTTCTTCCCAAACCATAATTCATACGGTGTCGTCTCAACGGATCTAGATGGTGCCCAATAGCGGTAAATCAGTAAGAGACATCATAGATCGCACCATATCTAATAGAGTGCGATTACGACGTTCGGACACACCGTTTCGCTGAGGTGTTCCAGGCGGCGTGAGTTGTGAAACGATTCCACATTTTCTTAAGTGTGTACCAAATTCGTGACTTAAATATTCTCCTCCACGATCCGATCATAAGAATTTTATCTTTCAGTCACGTTGATTCTCTACTTCATTCTGAAATTCCTTGAACTTTTCAAAGGTCTCAGACTTGTGTTTCATCAAGTAGACATACCCATATCTACTCAAGTCATCTGTGAGAGTGAGAACATAACGATATCCTCCACGAGCTTCAACACTCATTGGACCGCACACATCGGTATGTATGATTTCCAACAAGTTGGTTGCTCGCTCCATTGTTCTGGAGAACAGAGTCTTGGTCATTTTGCCCATGAGGCATGGTTCGCATGTGTCAAATGATTCATAATCGAGAGACTCTAAAAGTCCATCAGCATGGAGCTTCTTCATGCGCTTGACACCAATGTGACCAAGGCGGCAGTGCCACAAGTATGTGGGATTATCGTTATCAACTTTGCATCTTTTGGTATTCACGCTATGAATATGTGTAACACTACGTTCGAGATTCATTAAGAATAAACCATTGACCATCGGGGCATGACCATAAAAAATATCTCTCATATAAATAGAACAACCATTATTCTCGGATTTAAATGAGTAGCCATCTCGTATCAAACGAGATCCAGATACAATGTTCATGCTCAAACTTGGCACCAAATAACAATTATTAAGGTTCATAACTAATCCCGTAGGTAAAAATGTAGAGGTAGCGTGCCGACGGCGATCACATCGACTCTGGAACCATTCCTGACACGCATCATCACCTCGTCCTTCGCCAGTCTCCGCTTATTCCGCAGCTCCTGCTGTGAGTTACAAATATGAGCAACGGCACCGGTATCAAATACCCAGGAGTTACTATGAGTACTGGTAAGGTACACATCAATTACATGTATATCAAATATACCTTTGGTGTTGCCAGCCTTCTTATCCGCTAAGTATTTGGGGAAGTTCCGCTTCTAGTGACCCTTCCCCTTGCAGTAAAAGCACTCAGTCTCAGGCTTGGGTCCATTCTTTGACTTCTTCCCGGCAACTGGCTTACCGGGCGCGGGAACATCTTTGCCGTACTTCTTGAAGTTCTTCTTACCCTTGCCCTTCTTGAACTTAGTGGTCTTATTGACCATCAACACTTGATGTTCTTTCTTGATTTCAACCTCTGCTGACTTCAGCATTGAAAACACTTCAGGAATGGTCTTCACCATCCCCTGCATATTGTAGTTCATCACAAAGCTCTTGTAGCTTGGCGGGAGCGACTGAAGGATTCTGTCAATGACCTCCTCATCCGGGAGGTTAATGTCCATCTGGGACAGGCGGTTGTGCAACCCAGACATTTTGAGTATGTGCTCACTGACAGAACTATTTTCCTCCATCTTACAACTGTAGAACTTGTCGGAGACTTCATATCTCTCGACCCGGGCATGAGCTTGGAAAACTAGTTTCAGCTCCTCGAACATCGCATATGCTCCGTGTTGCTCAAAACGCTTTTGGAGCCTCGGTTCTAAGCTGTAAAGCATGCCGCACTGAACGAGGGAGTAATCATTAGCACGAGACTGCCAAGCATTCATAATGTCTTGGTTCTCTGGGACGGGAGCATCACCTAGCGGTCCTTCTAGGACATATTGTTTCCTGGCAGCTATGAGGATGATCCTCAGGTTCCGGACCCAGTCCGTATAGTTGATGCCATCATCTTTCAGGTTGGTTTTCTCTAGGAACGCGTTGAAGTTCATGTTGACATGAGCGTTGGCCATTTGATCTACAAGACATATTTTGCAAAGGTTTTAGACTAAGTTCATGATAATTAAGTTCATCTAATCAAATTAATATAATGAACTCCCACTCAGATTAGACATCCCTCTGGTCATCTAAGTGTTACACGATCCGAGTCGACTAGGCCGTGTCCGATCATCACATGAGACGGACTAGTCATCATCGGTGAACATTCTCATGTTGATCGTATCTTCCATACGACTCGTGTTCGACCTTTCGGTCTCCGTGTTTCGAGGCCATGTCTGTACATGCTAGGCTCTTCAAGTTAACTCTAAGTGTTTTGCATGTGTAAAACTGTCTTACACCCATTGTATGTGAACGTAAGGATCTATCACACCCGATCATCACGTGGTGCTTCGAAACGACGAACTTTAGCAACGGTGCACAGTTAGGGGAGAACACTTCTTGAAATTGTTGTAAGGGATCATCTTATTTACTACCGTCATTCTAAGTAAACAAGATGCATAAACATAATAAACATCACATGCAATTATATAATAGTGACATGATATGGCCAATATCATATAGCTCCTTCGATCTCCATCTTCAGGGCTCCATGATCATCTTCGTCACCGGCATGACACCATGATCTCCATCACCGTGTCTTCATGAAGTTGTCACGCCAACCACTACTTCTACTTCTATGGCTAACGCGTTTAGCAACAAAGTAAGTAATTTACATGGCGTTCTTCAATGACACGCAGGTCATACAAAAATAAAGACAACTCCTATGGCTCCTGCCGGTTGTCATACTCATCGACATGCAAGTCGTGATTCCTATTACAAGAACATGATCTCATACATCACAATATATCATTCATCATTCATCACAACTTCTGGCCATATCACATCACATGAAAATTGCTGCAAAAACAAGTTAGACGTCCTCTAATTGTTGTTGCATCTTTTACGTGGCTGCAATTGGGTTCTAGCAAGAACGTTTTCTTACCTACGAATAACCACAACGTGATCTTGTCAACTTCTATTTACCCTTCATAAGGACCCTTTTCATCGAATCCGCTTCAACTAAAGTGGGAGAGACAGACACCCGCCAGCCACCTTATGCAACTAGTGCATGTTAGTCGGTGGAACCGGTCTCACGTAAGCGTACGTGTAAGGTTGGTCCGGGCCGCTTCATCCCACAATACCGCTGAAGCAAGATAAGACTAGTAGCGGCAAGCAAGTTGACAAGATCTACGTCCACAACAAAATTGTGTTCTACTCGTGCAATAGATAACTACGCATAGACCTAGCACATGATGCCACTGTTGGGGAACATTGCAGAAAATTAAACATTTTCCTACGGTTTCACCAAGATCCATCTATGAGTTCATCTAAGCAACGAGTCAAGGGAGATGCATCTACATACCACTTTGTAGATCGCGAGCGGAAGCGTTCAAAAGAACGGGGTTGAAGTAGTCGTTCTCGTCGTGATCCTATCACCGGAGATCCTAGCGCCGAACGGACGGCACTTCCGCGTTCAACACACGTACGGAGAGGATGACGTCTCCTCCTTCTTGATCCAGCAAGGGGAAAGGAGAGGTTGATGATGATGGCTCCAGCAGCAGCACAACGGCGTGGTGGTGGTGGAGCAGCAGCACTCCGGCAGGGCTTCGCCAAGCGCGTGACAGAGGAGGAAGAGGTGTAGCAGGGGAAGGGGGCGCCGGGACTTCAGGGTGCGGCTGCCCCCCTCCCCCCTCCCTTTATATAGGCCCCCCAGGGGGGGCACCGGCCCTGGGAGATCCAATCTCCCAAGGGGGCGGCAGCCAAGGAGGGTGGAGTGCCCCCCAAGGCAAGTGGGGCGCCCCCCCCCCACCCTAGGGTTTCAACCCTAGGTGCAGGGGGTGGACCAAGGGGGGCACACCAGCCCACTATGGGCTGGTTCCCCTCCCCACTTTGGCCCTTGGGGCCCTCTGGGATGGGTGGCCCCACCCGGTGGACCCCCGGGACCCTTACGGTGGTCCCGGTACAATACCGGGTGACCCCGAAACTTTCCCGATGGCCGAAATACCACTTCCTATATATAATTCTTTACCTACGGACCATTCCGGAACTCCTCGTGACGTCCGGGATCTCATCCGGGACTCCGAAAAACATTCAGTATGCTGCATACTCATATTCATACAACCCTAGTGTCACCGAACCTTAAGTGTGTAGACCCTACGGGTTCGGGAGTCACGTAGACATGACCGAGACGGCTCTCGGGCAATAACCAACAGCGGGATCTGGATACCCATGTTGGCTCCCACATGCTCCTCGATGATCTCATCGGATGAACCACGATGTCGAGGATTCGAACAACCCCGTATACAATTCCCTTTGTCAATCGGTACGTTACATGCCCGAGACTCGATCGTTGGTATCCCAATACCTCATTCAGTCTCGTTACCGGCAAGTCACTTTACTCGTACCGTAATGCATGATCCCATGACCAAACACTTGGTCACTTTGAGCTCATTATGATGATGCATTACCGAGTGGGCCCAGAGATACCTCTCCGTCATACGGAGTGACAAATCCCAGTCTCGATCCATGTCAACCCAACAGACACTTTCGGAGATACCTGTAGTGCACCTTTATAGTAACCCAGTTACGTTGTGACGTTTGGTACACCCAAAGCACTCCTACGGTATCCGGGAGTTACATGATCTCATGGTCTAAGGAAGAGATACTTGACATTGAAAAAGCTCTAGCAAAACGAACTACACGATCTTGTGCTATGCTTAGGATTGGGTCTTGTCCATCACATCATTCTCCTAATGATGTGATCCCGTTGTCAATGACATCTAATGTCCATAGTCAGGAAACCATGACTATCTGTTGACCAACGAGCTAGTCAACTAGAGGCTCACTAGGGACATATTGTGGTCTATGTATTCACACGTGTATTACGATTTCTGGATAATACAATTATAGCATGAATAAAAGACAATTATCATGAACAAGGAAATATAATAATAATGCTTTTATTACTGCCTCTAGGGCATATTTCCAACAGAGGTATCTCTGGGCCCACTCGGTAATGCATCATCATAATGAGCTCAATGTGACTAAGTAGTTAGTCACGGGATCATGCATTATGGAACGAGTAAAGTGACTTGCCGGTAACGAGATTGAACGAGGTATTGGGATACCAACGATCGAATCTCGGGCAAGTAACATACCGATTGACAAAGGGAATTGCATACGGGATTGCTTGAATCCTTGACATCGTGGTTCATCCGATGAGATCATCGTGGAACATGTGGGAGCCAACATGGGTATCCAGATCCCGATGTTGGTTATTGACCGGAGAACGTCTCGGTCATGTCTGCATGGTTCCCGAACCCGTAGGGTCTACACACTTAAGGTTCGGTGATGCTAGAGTTGTTATGGGAAATAGTATGTGGTTACCGAAGGTTGTTCGGAGTCCCGGATGAGATCCCGGACATGACAAGGAGCTCCGGAATGGTCCAGAGGTGAAGATCGGTATAGTGGACGAAGGGTATTGGAGTCCGGAAGTGTTCCGGGGGTACCAGGCTATGGCCAGCATGACCGAAAGGTGTTTCGGGAGCCCCGGCAAGTGTTGGAGGGCCTCATGGGCCAAAGGGGAAGGGGCAAACCAGCCCACTAAGGGGTGGTGCGCCCCTCCCAGCCCCTCTCACGTAACCAGGAGAGGTGGGGGCGCCTCCCCTAGGGAAGCACCCCCTCCCGGCTTGGGGGCAAGTTTCCTAGGGGTGGGGGCGCCCAAACCCATCTAGGGTTTCCCCTGTGGCCGCCACCCCTCCCCTAGGGAACCCTAGGGCGCCTCCCCCTCCTCCCTTCCCACTATATATAGTGAGGGAGAGAGAGGGCAGCCGCACCCCTTCCCCTGGCGCAGCCCTCTCCCTCCTCCAACACCTCCTCCTCCTCCGTAGTGCTTGGCAAAGCCCTGCCGGAGAACCACGAGCTCCATCACCACCATGCCGTTGTGCTGTCGGAAGTTTCCCTCAACTTCTCCTCTCCCCTTGTTGGATCAAGAAGGAGGAGACGTCCCCGGGCTGTACGTGTGTTGAACGCGGAGGCACCGTTGTTCGGTGCTTAGATCGGATTCGGCCGCGATCTGAATCACTTCGTGAACGACTCCACCGACCGCGTTCTTGTAACGCTTCCGCATCGCGATCTTCAGGGGTATGAAGATGCACTCCCCTCTCTCTCGTTGCTAGTATCTCCATAGATTGATCTTGGTGATGCGTAGACAATTTTTGAATTTCTGCTACGTTCCCCAACAGAAGGATCTTACTCAATCCATAGGTAGGTATGGTGGACTCTCATGGCAAAACTGGGTTTAAGGATATTTGGAAGCACAAGTAGTATCTCTACTTGGTGCAAGGAATTTGGCTAGCATGAGGAGGGAAAGGCAAGCTCAACATGTTTGGAAGGTCAATGACAATATACTTTAACTGAGATGTCGAAAAACATAAACCATTACGTTGTCTTCCTTGTCCAACATCAACTCTTTTAGCATGTCATACTTAATGAGTTCTTCACAATCATAAAAGATGTCCAAGATAATATATTTATATGTGAACCCATCTTTCCTTATCACTTCCTATTAATTGCAATGATGACCAAGACTACGTTCATCAACTCTCAACAATTTTTATGCCTCATACTTTCTATGTGTGAAGTTATCACTATCCATATGATCAATATGAACTCTTTTATTCTTTCTACTTTCTGAAGATCATAGCAACATAGCAAAGCCCTTGACTCAACACTAATCTTTATTATAGATAGCACACGGACTAGATTGCAAAAAGAGGTCACAAAGCAAAACTCAAAACTACTTGATATCAAAACTTCAAACTACTAGATGAAGATACTATTAAAAGGATCAAACTAAATAAAGCGGTAAAGATAGGAGTGTGATGGTGATATGATACCGGGGCACCTCCCCCAAGCTTGGCAGTTGCCAAGGGGAGTGCCCATACCCATGTGATTATTTCCTCGGAAGTGGTGATGGTGGAGTTGTTGATGATGTAGGATTGTCGTCCGTCTTCCAAGGCATAGGCTCTCCATCATAGAAGGATGATCGAGTCTCCGGGATCCTTAAATATGTAGCCAAACTCATCCTCTTAAATCTATATTCATACTCATAGTTCTAGTTTTGAAGGTCATAGATCTGGGCTTGGAGGTGCTCGATTTTCTCTTGAAGCTTGAAGATGGTCTCCCCAATGACTTTGGCATCTAGCTTGTGGTTGTTGGTGAACTCCGTGATCATCAACTGGTTGGCGTTGAGTCCATGCTCCACCATCCCTTGACACTTGAAAACTTCTTGCTCCACGGCTTCGAGCTTTGTCTCCACGCTCCCGGTATGCCTTGGTCCCTCCACATCGCAGATGTGCAGCACCCCCTCACGCATCTCAATGGTTTGAGGGTGTTGCAGCACCTCCGCGAGATAGGGGTTGACAACCCTCTCGAAAAACTTGTCCTTGGGAGCGCTTGGAGACGCCATGATGCTCTAGATCTGAAACAGAAACAGCTCGAAACGAAAACAGAGGATATTTGCGTGATATGGTGGTCAAAACCTTCGGGAGTATACATAATGAATTTTTACCGACCAAAATACGTAACATACAAGAAAGCGGAGTCCGGGAGGCACACGAGGTGCCCACGAGACAGGGGAGCGCGCCCTACAGGGGGGCGCGTCCTCCACTCTCGTGGGAGCCTCGTGTCCCTTTCGGACTACTTCTTTCTTCCTAAAATTCTTAAATATTCCAAAACTGATAAAAATTGCCATTGGAGTTGTTTTGGAGTCGGTTTACTTACCGTACCACATACCTATACCTTTTCGGAGTCTGGAACATTCTGGAAAGTATCCCTTATGTATTCCTCGGGGGTTACGGTTTCAATAATATTAGTTTCAACATTGATAGGATTACCTGAAATATAGTGTTTAATTCTTTGACCGTTTACCACCCTCGGATTTGTGCCTTCGAAGTTGTTGAATTTTATAGCACCAGAACGATAGACCTCCTCGATAACGTAGGGACCTTCCCATTTTGAAAGAAGTTTTCCTGCAAAAAATCTTAAACGAGAGTTGAATAATAACACATAATCTCCTACGTTAAACTCACGCTTTTGTATCCTCTTATCATGCCAGCGTTTGACTTTTTCCTTGAATAGCTTGGCATTCTCATATGCTTGGGTTCTCCATTCATCAAGTGAGCTAATATCAAACAACCTCTTCTCACCGGCAAGTTTGAAGTCATAATTGAGCTCTTTAATTGCCCAATATGCCTTATGTTCAAGTTCACGAGGTAAATGACATGCTTTTCCATAAACCATCTTATATGGAGACATACCCATAGGATTTTTGTATGCAGTTCTATAGGCCCATAATGCATCATCAAGTTTTTTGGACCAATTCTTTCTAGATCTATTCACAGTCTTTTGCAAAATTAATTTGAGATATCTATTGCTCAACTCTACTTGACCACTAGACTGCGGATGATAAGGAGATGCTATTCTATGATTGACATCATACTTAGCAAGCATCTTACGGAAAGCACCATGAATAAATGTGAACCACCATCAGTCATAAGATATCTAGGGACTCCAAACCTAGGAAAATTAACTTCTTTAAGCATTTTAATAGAAGTGTTATGATGAGCACTACTAGTTGGAATAGCTTCTACCCACTTAGTAATGTAATCAACAGCACCTAAAATATGTGTATAACCATTAGAGGCAGGAAAAGGTCCCATATAATCAAAGCCCCAAACATCAAACGGTTCAATAACAAGAGAATAATTCATAGGCATTTCTTGACGTCTACTAATGTTACCTATTCTTTGACATTCATCACCAGATAAGACAAACTTACGAGCATCTTTGAAGAGAGTAGGCCAATAAAAACCAGATTGTAGTACCTTGTGTGCAGTTCTGTCTCCAGTGTGGTGTCCTCCATAAGATTCAGAGTGACACTTACGTAGAATCTGTTCCTGTTCATGCTCAGGCACACAACTTCTAATAACACCATCTACTCCTTCTTTATAAAGATGTGGATCATCCCAGAAGTGATGTCTTAAATCATAAAAGAACTTTTTCTTTTGCTGATATGTGAAACTAGGCGACATATATTTAGCAACAATGTAATTAGCATAATTAGCATACCAAGGAGCAGTACGAGAAGCATTGACGACCGCTAATTGTTCATCAGGAAAGCTATCATTAATAGGCAGTGGGTCATCAAGAACATTCTCTAACCTAGACAAGTTGTCTGCAACGGGGTTCTCGGCTCCCTTTCTATCAATAATATGCAAGTCAAATTCTTGGAGCAAGAGAACCCATCTAATGAGTCTAGGCTTAGCATCTTTATTTTCCATAAGATATTTAATAGCACCATGATCAGTGTGAATAGTAACTTTGGAATCAACAATATAAGGTCTAAACTTATCACATGCAAACACAACTGCTAAGAACTCTTTTTCAATAGTAGCATAATTTCTTTGGGCAGTATCAAGAGTCTTACTAGCATACTAGATAACATTCAATTTCTTATCGACTCTTTGCCCTAAAACAGCACCTACCGCATAATCACTAGCATCGCACATAATTTCAAAAGGTAAATTCCAATCAGGCGGCTGAACAATAGGTGCAGTGATCAAAGCTTTCTTAAGTGTTTCAAATGCTTCTACACAATCATCATCAAAGACAAAAGGAATATCTTTTTGCAATAAATTAGTCAGAGGCATAGAGATTTTAGAAAAGTCCTTAATGAACCTCCTATAAAAACCGGCGTGACCAAAGAAACTTCTTATACCTTTTATGTCCTTGGGACATGGCATCTTTTCAATAGCATCAACTTTGGCTTTATCAACTTCAATACCTCTCTCGGAGATCTTGTGCCCCAAGACAATGCCTTCATTAACCATAAAGTGACACTTTTCCCAATTCAGGACAAGACTAGTGTCTTCGCATCTCTGCAAAACTCGATCAAGGTTGCTCAAACAATCATCAAAAGAGGATCCATAGACAGAGAAGTCATCCATGAATACTTCACTAATCTTCTCACAAAAATCAGAGAATATAGCCATCATGCATCTTTGAAAGGTAGCAGGTGCATTACATAAACCAAAAGGCATACGTCTATAAGCAAAAGTACCAAAAGGGCAAGTAAAAGTAGTTTTAGATTGATCCTTCGCTGATACAGGTATCTGAGAGAAACCAGAATAACCATCTAGAAAGAAAAAATGAGTGTGTTTGGATAGTCTTTCTAGCATTTGATCAATAAAAGGTAAAGGGTAATGATCTTTCTTAGTAGCTTTATTTAACTTACGGAAATCAATTACCATCCTATAACCTATAATAATTCTTTGCGGGGTCAATTCATCTTTATCATTAGGAACAACGGTAATACCTCCCTTTTTGGGGACACAATGGACAGGACTTACCCATTCACTATCAGCAACGGGATAAATAATACCTGCCTCAAGGAGCTTTAGTATCTCCTTTCTTACCACTTCCTTCATCTTGGGATTTAATCGTCTTTGAGGATCTCTAACTGGTTTGGCATCTTTCTCCACTGAAATTTTGTGTTGACATAATGTGGGACTAATGCCCTTAAGATCATCCAGAGTATATCCAATAGCAGCTCGGTGCTTCTTCAGAGTTTTCAATAATCTTTCTTCTTCTTTCTTTGAAAGGTTAAAACTAATAATAACAGGATATATTTCTTTTTCATCAAGATAAGCATACTTAAGATTATCAGGTAATGGTTTGAGTTCAAACACGGGATCACCCTTGGGTGGAGGGGGATCCCCAAGAATTTCAACGGGAAGGTTATGTTTCAACATAGGTTCCTGTTTAAGGAACACTTTATCAATTTCTTCCCTTTCCTTCATAAACATATTGTTTTCATGGTCTAGCAAATATTGTTCTAACGGATCAGTTGGAGGAACAACAATGGAAGCAAGACCAATAATTTCATCCTTACTAGGTGGTTCCCTTTCACGAGGTTGTCTACTAAACTTAGAAAAATTAAACTCATGAGACATACCATATATGCCAACAGTGACAATATTCTTTTCACAATTAATCTTAGAACTAGCAGTATTCAAGAAGGGTCTACCAAAAATAATGGGACAAAAATCATCCTGTGGGGAACCAAGAACAAGAAAATCAGCAGGGTATTTAACCTTCCCACACAAAACTTCAACATCTCTAACAATCCCAATAGGTTTAATGGTATCCCTATTAGCAAGCTTAATAGTGACATCAATGTCTTCTAATTCAACGGGTGCAATGTCGTGCATAATTTCTTTATAAAGATCATAAGGTATCGCACTAGCACTAGCACCCATATCACATCAGCCGTGATAACATTGATCTTCTATTTTAACAAAAATAACAGGCATGCCTACAACAGGTTACGTGTCTTAGTATCAGGTCTAGCAATATTAGCAGTCTCACCCAAGAAAGAAATAACATGCCCATCTAAGTCCTCATCCAAGAGATCTTTAATCATAGCAATACTAGGTTCAACATTAATTTGCTCAGGAGGTGTATAAGTCCTAGTATTACTCTTACGAACAATAGTCGAAGCTTTAGCATGATCTTTTATCCTAACAGGAAAAGGAAGTTTTTCAACATAAGCAGTAGGAACAATAGGATCACTATATGTCGGAGTAAATGACCACGGCTAGCCTAACCGGCTCCCTTTGACTCTCAGAAAAAACAATGGGCCGATCGGGCCTTGAAGCACTGAAGACACGAGGCCGCCTTCTTCCGGCCGGCTATCGCATAGGCCGGCTGGCAAAAAGCGACCCGGCCATGAACAACCTTTGGAGGACGCCATGATAAGGCCGACTCCAAGAAGCTGGCCCACGAGGGACCGACTCCAGGAAAGCCGGCCTATGAAGGGCCGACTCCAAGAAGCAGGCGGCCGTGGGCCGCACCCCAAAGTCCACCCCCCCATAACGGTGACGGGACAGGGCGTGGCTACAGTGGACCCTGCCACCCCTGAAACCCGGGAACATGCATGGCTACAGTACGCCGTATAGGGCGGCCATCTCCTGTCCGGCGAGGCACTGTTGCCATGCAGATCATGACGCCATCCACGACTGGTCGCTAGTACGGCCCGTAGGCGGCGGGCCCCTTCGGTCAGAGAGACATCCGAAGGCGGCCCGTCCTCCCCCAGCCGGCCTAAGGCCGGGCCGGCTTCCCACAGCCAGCTTGCTCCCCCTCGGGGCGCGCGCACCATTAAGCAGATGGGACGAGGTAAGGCTACAATGGGATCCCGCAAGGCGGCGGCACTGTAGCCATGCTTACCTCGACCAAACCCTCGTCATCAGAAGCGAGGCAACAGTAACCAGCCCCCGACAAGACCCTCAAGCGGCGGGGCCAGCCTGTCGGTCAATGGGCCGGCAGCCGGCGGGACCCACCGATCGGCGGGCCCCTGAGGTCGGCGGAGAAGCCGGCGGACGTAAACGCTGACGGTATGGGCCCACGCCCGGCCGGATTACCGTTGTACCCTCGGGGGGTAGGCCTATATAAACCCCCCGGGGCACCCATGCAAAGGGTTGATCTCAGAGAGTTTTAGACACCACCATAGGGAGAGAAGAGAGCTAGCCTTGCCCTTCTTCCTCCTCTCACCTAACAGCTCAAGGAGCCTCTTGTAGCTTCTTATCGATCTAGTGATCATGCGGAGACCCCGCAGAGCAGGAGTAGGGGTATTATCTCCACGAAGAGCCCCCAACCTGGGTAAGATCCGTCGGCGTGCATGTCTTCGCCTTATCCTGTTTCCAGGCACCGGCGATGTCTTACTAGCTCCCACAGCGATAAGCCATCCGTTGGCATATGTCGCACCCACCACCCGACATTTGGCGCCCACCGTGGGGCCAGGTGCACCATTGTCCGAAGACCTGCTCTGGACGAGAACCCTTTTCCTCCCCAGCGAGTGTAGCCAGCCCGGCACGCCCGATGGCGCTTGCCTCGACGCGCTGCAAAGCATCGACAACGCCTACGCGGCGAGCTGCCTTGCCGGTCTTCTTGGCGAGACTCGCATCTCCGACGAGCCCGCATCCGACGCGGGCACAAGCTGCCCCGAGAGCCGCCTCTCAGCCTCCTCGACCAACTCCACGTCTCCGACGAGCCTGCCGCGGACTTGGAGTCGGTCGGCTCCACCGACCCGATGCTTGTCGACTCCGACATAGTGTCGCTCGACGCCTTCCCCACCAACGTGATCATCTTCGACGACCCTCTCCCTTGAGCTGACAGTGGCGGCAGCACCGTAACCGAAGTGTTAGTCATTAGCCACGGCGCCGCCTCCGACGAGAACGCCCGCGACGCGTTGCAGGCCGCGTTGCACGATCTGTCCGCCCCCATCCCGGCGGATGCTGACGCCGAGACGCTGGAGGCACGCCGCCTTGCCCTCGTCGCGGAGGGCCAGAAGATAGCCACCATGAGACGCCTCACGGAGGCCCACCAGCGCGAAGTCGACTGCGTCCCCTTTGGCACGCCGCCTCCAGAAGGGCCAAGCCGAGTCGGCGTCGTCAAGAAATGCAGCGCGACCATCGCCGGCATGCTGGGAGCGGACCGCCCAGTCTACGCCACGCCCCTCGAGAATCTACGCACCGCTAAGTCGATTGTTGATGAACTAAATGGACTAGGGGCCGACGAGCTCCCCTACATGACCAGACGCATCCGAAAGCTGATCGACATGGCCGCAGCACGGCACAAGGCCGGCGTCCGAGATGGAAGCCCCCCTCGCCGCGAGCACGGCGCAACATCGCGTACGTCGACTGCGGGCGGCGCCCGTACAAGACATGAGAAGGAGCCGGCTGCTAGCCGCAGCCGGACTCGAATCACCATCGAGAGCGACGCGGAAGGCCGTCCCCGAGGTGTGGAGAGACGAGGCGACTTGCCTCCTCCTCCGCCTCGCAGGGAAAGATATCCCACTCTGCTTCCTGTGGAGCATTCGACTCTCAGCGGTCGACTTGGTCGCCACGAAGGAGTCGGCGAGAACGATGCCCACCATCGGATCGACCGCCTTGCGCGATCCCTGGCCCTGGAAGAAGAAGATGATGTCGGCCCGCCTTGCTTCGGCCCCCGCATCCGTGACGAGCCCTTTCCCAAAGGGTTCTCGCTCCCAAGAGACATGCCCAAGTACAACGGCTCCGTGAAGCCGGAGGACTGGTTGATCGACTACTCCACTGCAGTTCGCATAGCAAACGGCAACCAACGTGTTGCCGTGAAATACGTCCCCCTGATGCTCCAAGGCACGGCGCGCACCTGGCTCAATAGCCTCAAGCCTTACAGCATCAACAGCTGGCTGGACTTCACCGAAGCCTTCATACGCAACTTCACCAGCACCTACAAACAGGCTCCCAAGCCCCGACAACTCTCCTTGTGCGTACAAGGGCCCAACAAATCAACCCGCGACTACCTCACGTGCTGAGCCGAGCTCCGCAGCTCCTGCGAAGGGGTGCATGAGGTTCAGGCCATCGAGTACTTCACTGCCGGGTGCCGCGAGGGCACTCTTCTCAAGCATCGACTCCTCTGCGATGAGCCGGAGACCCTTGATGAGCTACTGATCATCACGGACAAGTATGCCACGGCCGACTCCTCAATGAAGACCGACCTCCGGGTAGACGCCTCCGGAAAGGTGCTAGCGCCGGCTCCCAAGACGTCGGCTGGAGAATCGAGCCGGCGCCCGGATCAGAACAACCACAAGCGCAAGGCCCCAATGCAGCCTTCCACCAGCCGGTAGGTGGCCACGGTCGAAGAAGAGCAGCCTGTGGGGCGGCCAGCTCCCAAGAAGCAGAAGGGCGGCAGGCTGGCTTGGCAGCCGACATTCTCGTACGAGCAAACCCTCGACGCCCCTTGCAAGTTCCACAGCGGCGCGAAGCTATCCAACCACACAACCCAGAAGTGCCATTGGCTTACCCGAATTTCCAAGGGTGAGGGGCTGTTGCCGCCTCCGCCCGCAGGCCAGCCGCCTCCTGCCCCGCAGCAGCCGGCTGCTCGGCCTATAGTCGGTACTATCCAAGATGAGTTCCCCGACGAGCAAGCCGCCTACGTCATGTTCACCAGCCAGACAGAAGATCGGCGTGGCCGGCGCCGACAGCAGCAAGAAGTCAACGCGGTCGCCTCCAGTAACCCTGAGTTTATGCACTGGTCAGAGAGGCCCATTAGCTGGAGCCGGGACGACCACCCAGAGGTGATGCCGTCTCCTGGCTCCTATGCCCTTGTTTTGGATGCCACCCTGGCGACGGAGAGGCACGCCCCTCATTTCTCCCGCGTGTTGATAGACGGTGGGAGCAGTATCAATATACTGTACCGAGATACAATGAAGAAGCTCAATATCAAGCCGAAGCAACTTATGACAAGCCGGACTGTGTTTCACGGCATCGTACCCGGCCTGTCCTGCTCACCGATCGGCAAGATCAAGATGGATGTCCTCTTTGGGGACAAGGATCATTTCCGCCGAGAGGCCATATGGTTCGAGGTAGTGGATTTGGAGAGCTCGTACCAGGCATTGCTTGGCCGACTAGCGCTGGCCAAGTTTATGGTTGTGCCCCACTACGCCTACCTCAAGATGAAGATGCCGAGTTCCAAGGGCATTATCACCATAGCCGGAGACTATAAGAAGTCTTCTGAGTGTGCAGCAGCCAGCAGTCGGCTGGCCGAGTCCCTCGTGATCGCCGAAGGGAAAAAGATGCTGGATCAAGTTGTGACCTTGGATGGCAAGCAGCCGACCCTGTCTCCTGACCCCAAAGAATGTGAAGCTCAAGGTTCTTTCCAGCCGGCCAAAGAGACAAAGAAGATACCCATGGACCCGGAGCATCCGGAGAGGCACGCTGTCATAGGCACAGGCCTTGACAGCAAATAAGAAGGCGAGCTCGTCGATTTCCTCTGTGAGAATCGGGACATCTTTGCATGGTCTCCCAAGGACATGTCGGGCGTCCGACGGATTTCGCCGAGCACAAGCTACACGTCTGATCTGACGCAAAGCCGGTCAGGCAGCCCTTGCGCCGCCTGTCAGAAGAGAAGAGAAGAGTAGTTGGAGAAGAAATAGCCCGGCTTCTGGCGGTCGGGGGCAAACTCGCGCTCCGGCCCCGCGGTCCTGGCCGAAGGATGAAGAAGGGGATTCTGATTAAAGACAAGCCGATTGGTCAAGAGCCGGTCAGAAAATAAAATTCGGCAACAAAGAGGAAAGAAAGTTTATCGTGGGTGGTGGATTGGCGCGAGAGTATGGCGCCTTGCCATACTGCTAGCCCTCGGTGAGCTTGCAGTTGGTGATGTAATTCACCATGTAAGATACCTCATCGTGAGTCATCTCCCTGGTGCTGAGCCGGCATGGGTCGTAGCGGCCGCTCATCTGACAGATCAGATGAGGGCGGCCTTGAAGGGGGAGTACCCGGCGCTTGACGAATGCAGCGATCAAGTCGGGCCCGGTCAGGCGCTCCGACTGGATCAGCACCCGAAGCCGGGCGACGACACCAGCTCCAGCCGGCGTCAGCGACCTGGCCCAGTAGGACCATGAGCCCGGCCTCCCAGGCGGCGGGCCGGCTACATAAGCCGGCAAGTTGATGTAATCACCGTTCGGGACAACGTTCTTCACATAAAAGTAAGACCGTTGCCAGAGCTTCACCGACTGGATCAGCGTTATAGGAGGGAATGGGTTGTCGGCGGTGGACCTCCTTATGATGATGAAGGCGCCGCACGGAGCCGGCACGCCTGCGACGACCGTGCCGAGCTTGGATTGGAAAAACTCCCCCTAGAGCTCGATGGTGGGGAGGACGCCGAGGAAACTTACACACAAGGAGACGAAGGCCGACAGCAGCACCACCGTGTTGGGGGTGACGTGGTGCAGCTGAAGTTGGTAGAAGTCAAGAAATGCGCGGAAGAAGCCGCTCGCGGGGAGGCCGACGCCGCACAGGCAGTGCGAGTAGAAGATCACTCGCTCGCCTTCCTCCGGCGCCGGTGAAACCTCCCTCGCTAGCGCGAGGCGGACTCGCACAAGATCTTCGCCCGGTAGCCACCGCGTCTTGCAGAGAAACTTGATGTGGTCATCGCGGACGGTGGAGCCGTCCCAAGAGCTCAACGTCGGAGCCATGACGGTGAGCGTGGCGGCGGAGAGCGCTCGGCGCGGTGGCGGAGAGCGCTCGGCGCGGCGGCGGAGAGCGCTCGGCACGAGGGCAGCGAGCCTGTGGCACGCTGGGAAGAAGAAGGAATTGCAGAGCAGAAGCACGGTGGAAGCGACCGCGACAAGGAAGAAGAGGGAGGAGGCAGGGCGAGGGCGAGCGTGCGAACGACTGCCGCTCCCCCTCCCTGCCCCTACTTATAGCCTCGTGCGGCGAAGCCGAGGAGGCGAGGCCCATGGGGCATGGGATTAACTGCGCCCACTCCCCCACGACCCGCATTTATCGCGCCTTGATGGCGAGTGGGAACCGCCGCCGGAAGACGTGTGGTCAGTCTGGGCAACAGAAGATCCATGCACGGGCCGAGGCGCGGAAGTGGCGGGCCCCGGCCTGCGGTGGCGTCCCGTCACGCGCGTGGGCTGGCAGGCCCTTCTAGCCGAAGGGTGCCACATGGCGCGCGGAAAGCGGGCGGTCAGCCCGCCGCTTGGCTAGCGCGCCAGCTGGTTCCCGCCTGTGGATTTTAAGGAGGCTTCGCCGAGAAGGCACGCGCAAGGGAGGCTGGCTCCTAGCTGCCGGCCCTTCGGGATAGGAAGCTAGCCGAGCTTCTCGATTCCCCTTTTAGCCGCGAAGCCCAACCAGCTTCGGGGACTACTGTCGGAGTAAATGACCACGGGTAGCCTAACCGGCTCCCTTTGACCCTCAGAAAAAACAATGGGCCGATCGGGCCTTGAAGCACCGAAGACACGAGGCCGCCTTCTTCCGGCCGGCTATCGCATAGGCCGGCTGGCAAAGGCGCCCCGGCCATGAACAACCTTTGGAGGACGCCATGATAAGGCCGACTCCAAGAAGCCGGCCCATGAGGGATCAACTCCAGGAAAGCCGGCCTATGAAGGGCCGACTCCAAGAAGCAGGCGGCCGTGGGCCGCACCCCAAAGTCCACCCCAAGAAGCAGGCTATAGTGGACCCTGCCACCCCCGAAACCCGGGAACATGCATGGCTACAGTACGCTGTACAGGGCGGCCATCTCCTGTCCGGCGAGGCACTGTTGCCATGCAGATCATGACGCCATCCACGACGGGTCGCCAGTACGGCCCGTAGGCGGCGGGCTCCTTCGGTCAAAGAGACATCCGAAGGCGGCCCGTCCTCCCCCAGCCGGCCTAAGGCCGGGCCGGCTTCCTACAGCCGGCTTGCTCCCCCTCGGGGCGCGCGCACCATTAAGCAGATGAGACGAGGTAAGGCTACAGTGGGAGCCCGCAAGGCAGCGGCACTGTAGCCATGCTTACCTCGACCAAACCCTCGTCATCAGAAGCGAGGCAACAGTAACCAGCCCCCGACAAGACCCCCAAGCGGCGGGGCCGGCCTGTCGGTCAATGGGCCGGCAGCCGGCGGGACCCACCGATCGGCGGGCCCCTGAGGTCGGCGGAGAAGCCGGCGGACGTAAACGCTGACGGTCTGGGACCGCGCCCGGCCGGATTACCGTTGGACCCCCGAGGGGTAGGCCTATATAAACCCCCCAGGGCACCCATGCAAAGGGTTGATCTCAGAGAGTTTTAGACACCACCATAGGGAGAGAAGAGAGCTAGCCTTGCCCTTCTTCCTCCTCTCACCGAACAGCTCAAGGAGCCTCTTGTAGCTTCTTATCGATCTAGTGATCATGCGGAGACCCCGCAGAGCAGGAGTAGGGGTATTATCTCCACGGAGAGCCCCCAACCTGGGTACGATCCGCCGGCGTGCATGTCTTCGCCTTATCCCGTTTCCAGGCACCTGATACGTCTCCAACGTATCTATAATTTTTTATTGCTCCATGCTACTTTATCTACTGTTTTAGGCAATATTGGGCTTTATTATCCACTTTTATATTATTTTTGGGACTAATCTATTAACCGGAGGCCCAGCCCAGTTTGTTGTTTTATGCCTATTTCAGTGTTTCGAGGAAAAGGAATATCAGACGGAGTCAAAACAGAACGAAATCAACTGGAGAAGTTATTTTTGGAAGGAAACCCACCTGATGGACTTGGACCCCACGTCAGAAGATACGGGAGGTGCTCACGAGGGTGGGGGGCGCGCCCTCCCCACTGGGCGCACCCCCCTGCCTCGTGGGGCCCCCGTAGCTCCACCGACATTCTCCCTGCACCCATATATACCTATGTACCCTAAAACTTCCAGAAATGGGCGCGCCCCCTGCCTCGTGGGGCCCCCGTAGCTCCACCGACGTTCTCCCTGCACCCATATATACCTACGTACCCTAAAACTTCCAGAACAGAAGATAGATCGGGAGTTCCGCCGCCGCAAGCCTCTGTAGCCACCAAAAACCAATCGGGACCCTGTTCCGGCACCCTGCCGGAGGGGGATCCCATCACCGGAGGCCATCTTCATCATCCCGGCGCTATCCATGATGAGGAGGGAGTAGTTCACCCTCGGGGCTGAGGGTATGTACCAGTAGCTATGTGTTTGATCTCTCTCTCTCTCTCTCTCTCTCTCTCTCTCGTGTTCTCTCTCGTGTCCCTCTATGGCACGATCTTGATGTATCCCGAGCTTTGCTATTGTAGTTGGATCTTATGATGTTTCTCCCCCTCTACTCTCTTGTGATGAATTGAGTTTCCCCTCTTGAAGTTATCTTATCGGATTGAGTCTTTGTGAGAACACTTGATGTATGTCTTGCCGTGATTATCTGTGGTGACAATGGGATATCATGTGCCACTTGATGTATGTTTTGGTGATCAACTTGCGGGTTTCGTGACACTTGGGAACCTATGCATAGGGGTTGGCACATGTTCTTGACTCTCCGGCAGTAGCTTTGGGGCACTCTTTGAAGTACTTTTATGTTGGTTGGATGAATCTGAGATTGTGTGATGCATATCGTATAATCATGCCCACGGATACTTGAGGTGACAATGGAGTATCTAGGTGACATTAGGGTTTTGGTTGATTTGTATCTTAAGGTGTTATTCTAGTACGAACTCTTTTATAGATCGATCCGAAAGAATAGCTTTGTGGTGGTTTCGTACCCGACCATGATCTCTACGTTTGTTCTCCGCTATTAGTGGCTTTGGAGTGACTCTTTGTTGGATGTTGAGGGCTTGTCATATGTTCTATCTATGTTATTATTGTTGAGAGAACTTACACTAGTGAAAGTATGAACCCTAGGCCTTGTTTCCTATCATTGCAATACCGTTTACGCTCACTTTTACCGTTAGTTACCTTGCTGTTTTTATTATTTCAGATTACAAAACCTTTATCTACTATCTATTTTTGCACTTGTATCACCATCTCTTCGCCGAACTAGTGCACCTATACAATTTACCATTGTATTGGGTGTGTTGGGAACACAAGAGAGTTTTTGTTATTTGGTTGCAGGGTTGTTTGAGAGATACCATCTTCATCCTACGCCTCCTACGGATTGATAAACCTTAGGTCATCCACTTGAGGGAAATTTGCTACTGTCCTACAAACCTGTGCACTTGCAGGCCCAATAATGTCTACAAGAAGAAGGTTGTGTAGTAGACATCAAGCTCTTTTCTGGCGCCATTGCCGGGGAGGTGAGTGCTTGAAGGTATATCTTTAGATCTTGCAATCGAATCTTTTTGTTTCTTGTTTTAGCACTAGTTTAGTTTATAAAAGAAAACCACCAAAAAATGGAATTGAGTTTGTCTCACACGCTTCACCTTTTTAATATCTTTCGTGAATATGATGGAAAGGATAATTGTGCTCAAGTGCTAGAAGAAGAAATCTCTAAATTGTTTGGCACTAAATATGTGAATGATGAGCATGATTTCAATGTTGTTAGTACGAATTCCTTGAATATCCATGATGCTAATGATATGCAAAGCCACAAGCTTGGGGAAGCTATGTTTGATGGAGATGATATTTTTTGTCCCCCAAGCTTTGATGAGCAAATTTACTATGATGAAAGCATGCCCCCTATCTATGATGATTATTGTGATGATACGTATGCCATAAAGAAGAAGTTTGTTTATGAGGAGAGTAGTAAATTTTCTATGCTAGTAGATCATGAAAAGAATCTTTAGGTGATGGTTATATTGTTGAATTCATTTATGTTGCTACTGAAAATTATTATGAGGGAGTAATATATGCTTGTAGGAATTGCAATAATGTCAAGTTTCCTCTCTATGTGCTTAAATTCTTGAAGCTATGCTTGTGTTACCTTCCTATGCTAGTTGATTATTGTTCCCATAAGTTGTTTGCTCACAAAATCCCTATGCATAGGAAGTAGGTTGCGCTTAAATGTGCTAGCCTTATGCTTCATGATGCTCCCGTTATGTTTCAATTCTTATCTTTTATGTGAGCATCATTGTCACCATCATGCCTAGCTTAAAAAAGCATTAAAGAAAAGCGCTTGTTGGGAGACAACCCAATATTTATCCTTACTGTTTTTGTGTGTCCACATGATTATTCTACTGTAGTAATCATGTTTTATAGCTTTTGTTTCAATAAAGTGCCAAGTGGAACCTTTGGGAAGACTTGGGTGAAGTTTATGTGATCTTGCTGTGAAAAACAGAAACTTTAGCGCTCACGAGATTAGCTGCCATTTTTTAGTGGGGAGTGCTTTTAGGTCGATTGTTTTTGCAGATGATTAATAGACAAATTACTCAGGTCCAGCAATTTATTTCATAATTTTTGGGGTTCCAGAAGAATACGTTTTATACAGATTACTACAGACTGTTCTGTTTTTGACAGATTCTGTTTTCTATGTGTTGTTTGCTTGTTTTGATGAATCTATGAGTAGTATCGAAGGGTATGAACCATAGATAAGTTGGAGTACAGTAGATATTACACCAATATGAATTTAGAATGAGTTCATTACAGTATCTAAGTGGTGGTTTTATTTTCTTATACTAACGGAGCTTACGAGTTTTGTGTGGTTGAAGTTTTCAAGTTTTGGGTAAAGATTCGATGGACTATGGAATAAGGAGTGGCAAGAGCCTAAGATTGGGGATGCCCAAGTCACCCCAAGATAATATTCAAGGACAACCAAGAGCCTAAGCTTGGGGATGCCCCGGAAGGCATTCCCTCTTTCGTCTTCGTTCATCGGTAACTTTACTTGGAGCTATATTTTTATTCACCACATGATATGTGTTTTGCTTGGAGCGTCAATTTCTATTGTTAGTGTTTGCTTTCTGTTAGTTAGAATAATGTTTTGCCTATTTAGTTTCAATAAAAAATTTAAGGATAGCCTTTGCCATGCTTATTTTGCTAGTATACATGTTGCTGTTTGAAAACAGAAAGTTTACCGCTGTTGCAAAAATTCCCTAGAAAAGTAAGAGAGTGGTATAATGTTGAATCTTTTTGCATATTGAGATATGATAAATTTATTACAGTGGGAATTTTAGTTCATAATTTTTGGAGTTAGGAAAGTATGGACACTCTTGCATTCTTTACAGACTGTACTGTTTTGACAGATTGCCGTTATGGTTGCGTTGTTTGCATATGTTTGTTTGTTTAAAGATTCTATTTGAGGATAGGAGTATTAAATATGCGGAGGCATTTAGTATTCAATGTTTAATAATAATTTAAGTGATTTGTTACAGTAGAATATGATAAGGTTTTGCATTGGTTTATACTAACCTATCTCACGAGTTCTTGTTGAGTTTGTTGTGAATGAAGCTTTTGATAAAAAAGAGAAACCATGATATGAGAGGAAATAAGGAGACACAAAAGTTCAAGCTTGGGGATGTCCAAGGTAACCCAAGATAATATTTCAAGAAGTCTCAAGCATCTAAGCTTGGGGATGCCCCGGTAGGCATCCCACCTTTCTTCTTCAACAACTATCGGTTAGTATCGGTTGAGCCTAAGTTTTTGCTTCTTCACATGAGTTGTGCTATCCTTGCAATGTAGTTTTCTTTAGCTTTGCTTGCTGTTTGAATGAAGTATCAAGATCTGAAATTCTTTAATAAGAGAGTGCCATACATGAATTGGAATTTGCTAGAATACTCTATGTGCTTCACTTATATCTTTTGAGCTTGATAGTTTTGCTCATAGTGCTTCACTTATATCTTTTGAGCGTGATAATTTTTGCTCTAGTGCTTCACTTATATCTTTTAGAGCATGGTGGTGGATTTGTTTTAAAGAAACTATTGGTCTCTCATGCTTCACTTAGATTATTTTGAGAGTCGTTAATAGCATGGTAATTTGCTTAATGTTAATATACTTGGTGTTCAAGATATGTGAAACTTTCTTTTGAGTGAATTGAATACTAAGATAAGTTTGATGCTTGATAATTGTTTTGAGATATGGAGGTGGTAATATCATAGTCGTGCTAGTTGGGTGATTATGAATTTGAGAAATACTTGTGTTGAAGTTTGCAAATCTCGTAGCATGCACGTATGGTTAAAGTTATGTAACAAATTTGAAACATGAAGTGTACCTGGCTTGTGCATCCTTATGAGTGGCGGTCGGGGATGAGCGATGGTCTTTTCCTACCAATCTATCCCCCTAGGAGCATGCACGTAGTACTTGAATTTTTGATGAATTCTAAATTTTTGCAATAAGTATATGAGTTCTTTTGACTAATGTTGAGTCCATGGATTCTACGCACTCTCACCTCTCCGCCTTTGCTAGCCTCTTCGGTACCGTGCATTGCCCTTTCTCACCTTGAGAGTTGGTGCAAACTTTGCCGGTGCATCCAAACCCCGTGATAAGATACGCTCTATCACACATAAACCTCCTTATATCTTCTTCAAAACAGCCACCATACCTACCTATTATGGCATTTCCATAGCCATTCCGAGATATATTGCCATGCAACTTTCCACCATTCCGTTTATCATCATGACATACTTTACTTTTGTCATATTGCCACTGCATGATCATGTAGTTGACATCGTATTTGTGGCAAAGCCACCATGCATTATTTTTCATACATGTCACTCTTGATTCATTACACCATCCCGGTACACCGCCGGAGGCATTCATATAGAGTCATATCTTGTTCTAAGTTTCGAGTTGTAATCCTTGTGTTGTAATCAATAGAAGTGTGATGATCATCATTATTAGAGCATTGCCCAAAAAAAGAGAAAGGCCAAAAAAAAGAAAGGCCCCAAAAAAAAGAAAATAAAATAAAATAATAAAAAAGGGGCAATGCTACTATCTCTTTTTCCACACTTGTGCTTCAAAGTAGCACCTTGTTCTTCATGTAGTGAGTCTCATATATTGTGCTTCAAAGTAGCACCTTGTTCCTCATGTAGTGAGTCTCATAAGTTGTCTTTTTTATACTAGTGGGAATTTTTCATTATAGAACTTGGCTTGTATATTCCTATGATGGGCTTCCTCAAATGCCCTAGGTCTTCTTGAGCAAGCAAGTTGGATGCACACCCACTAGTTTTCTTTTGTTGAGCATTCATAGCTCTAGTGCATCCGTTGCATGGCAATCCCTACTCCTCATGTTGACATCAATTGATGGGCATCTCCATAGCCCGTTGATTAGCCTCGTCAATGTGAGACTTTCTACTTTTTTGTCTTCTCCACACAATCCCCATCATCATATTCTATTCCACCCATAGTGCTATATCCATGGCTCACGCTCATGTATTGCGTGAAGGTTCAAAAAGTTTGAGATTATTTAAGAATGAAACAATTGCTTGGCTTGTCATCGGGGGTATAGAAGTTGGGAACATCTTTTTGTGACGAAAATGAAGCATAGCCTAACTATATGATTTTGTAGGGATGAACTTTCTTTTGCCATGTTATTTTGAGAAGAAATGATTGCTTTGATTAGTATGCTTGAAGTATTATTATTTTTGTGTCAATATGAACTTTTGTCTTGAATCTTTCGGATCTGAATATTCATATCACAATTAGGAAGATTTACATTGAAATTATGCCAAAGTATCACTCCGCATCAAAAATTCTTTTTTATCATTTACCTACTCGAGGACGAGCAGGAATTAAGCTTGGGGATGCTTGATACGTCTCCAACGTATCTATAATTTTTGATTGCTCCATGCTACTTTATCTACTGTTTTAGGCAATATTGGGCTTTATTATCCACTTTTATATTATTTTTGGGACTAACCTATTAACCGGAGGCCCAGCCCAGATTTGCTGTTTTATGCCTATTTCAATGTTTCGAGGAAAAGGAATATCAGACGGAGTCAAAACGGAACGAAATCAACTGGAGAAGTTATTTTTGGAAGGAAACCCACCTGATGGACTTGGACCCCACGTCAGAAGATACGGGAGGTGCTCATGAGGGTGGGGGGCGCGCCCTCCCCCCTGGGCGCGCCCCCCTGCCTCGTGGGGCCCCCGTAGCTCCACCGACGTTCTCCCTGCACCCATATATACCTACGTACCCTAAAACTTCCAGAACAGAAGATAGATCAGGAGTTCCACCGCCGCAAGCCTCTGTAGCCACCAAAAACCAATCGGGGCCCTGTTCCGGCACCTTGCCGGAGGGGGATCCCATCACCGGAGGCCATCTTCATCATCCCGGTGCTATCCATGATGAGGAGGGAGTAGTTCACCCTCGGGGCTGAGGGTATGTACCAATAGCTATGTGTTTGATCTCTCTCTCTCTCTCGTGTTCTCTCCCGTGTCCCTCTATGGCACGATCTTTATGTATCCCGAGCTTTGCTATTGTAGTTGGATCTTATGATGTTTCTCCCCCTCTACTCTCTTGTGATGAATTGAGTTTCCCCTCTTGAAGTTATCTTATCGGATTGAGTCTTTATGAGAACACTTGATGTATGTCTTGCCGTGATTATCTGTGGTGACAATAGGATATCATGTGCCACTTGATGTATGTTTTGGTGATCAACTTGCGGGTTTCGTGACACTTGGGAACCTATGCATAGGGGTTGGCACATGTTCTTGACTCTCCGGCAGTAGCTTTGGGGCACTCTTTGAAGTACTTTTATGTTGGTTGGATGAATCTGAGATTGTGTGATGCATATCGTATAATCATGCCCACGGATACTTGAGGTGACAATGGAGTATCTAGGTGACATTAGGGTTTTGGTTGATTTGTATCTTAAGGTGTTATTCTAGTACGAACTCTTTTATAGATCGATCCGAAAGAATAGCTTTGTGGTGGTTTCGTACCCGACCATGATCTCTACGTTTGTTCTCCGCTATTAGTGGCTTTGGAGTGACTCTTTGTTGCATGTTGAGGGCTTGTCATATGTTCTATCTATGTTATTATTGTTGAGAGAACTTACACTAGTGAAAGTATGAACCCTAGGCCTTGTTTCCTATCATTGCAATACCATTTACGCTCACTTTTACCGTTAGTTACCTTGCTGTTTTTATTATTTCAGATTACAAAAACCTTTATCTACTATCTATTTTGCACTTGTATCACCATCTCTTCGCCGAACTAGTGCACCTATACAATTTACCATTGTATTGGGTGTGTTGGGGACACAAGAGACTTTTTGTTATTTGGTTGCAGGGTTGTTTGAGAGAGACCATCTTCATCCTACGCCTGCCACGGATTGATAAACCTTAGGTCATCCACTTGAGGGAAATTTGCTACTGTCCTACAAACCTGTGCACTTGCAGGCCCAACAACGTCTACAAGAAGAAGGTTGTGTAGTAGACATCAGCACCGGCGATGTCTTACTGGCTCCCACAACGATAAGCCATCCGTTGGCATATGTCGCACCCACCACCCGACACTATAGGTAATAGTCTTTTCTTCGACTGTAATAGGTGCAACTACTTTTACTTCAATAGGAGGATTATATTTAAAACCACTTCTCTTTAGGGAGATCAATGTGAGTAGCAAAAGATTCACAGAAAGTAGCTACTATCTCAGAGTCAAGTCCATACTTAGCGCAAAATCCACGGAAAGCATCGGTATCCATAAAAGATTTAACACAATCGAACTTAGGTGTCATACCTGACTCCTTACCATCGTCGGAACCCCAATCTTCAGAGTTGCATTTAATTCTTTCCAATAAGTCCCATTTGAAATCAATAGTCTTCAGCATATAAGAACCAGCACAGGAAGTATCGAGCAGGTTGTGATTATCAAGAGAAAGCCGAGCATAAAAATTCTGAATGATCATTTCCCGAGAGAGCTCATGATTGGGGCATGAATATAACATTGACTTAAGCCTCCCCCAAGCTTGAGCGATGCTTTCTCCTTCGCGAGGCCAGAAATTATATATGTAATTACGATCACGATGAACAAGATGCATAGGATAGAACTTCTGGTGAAATTCTAACTTCAATCGCTTATAATTCCAAGATCCCGTATCATCACATAGCCTATACCATGTCAATGCCTCTCCCTTCAAAGATAAAGGGAAGACCTTCCTTTTGACAACATCATCGGGAATACCTGCAAGCTTAAATAATCCACAAACTTCATCCACGAAGATAAGGTGTAAATCGGGATGCAATGTTCCGTCTCCTGCAAATGGATTAGCTAGCAGTTTTTCTATCATACCCGAAGGAATCTCAAAGTGAATATTTTCATAAAGTTCAGTAGGTTGAGGAGCAAATCTTTGCTCTTCTGGTTGGGGTGAAGATACCCCAAACAAGCCCCTCAAAGGATTAGTTTCCATAGTGACAAGTAACAGAAAATTTCAGCACACTATATAAATGTTTCCTTACCAAGTTCCACTCACCAAAAGCGCTACACTCCCCGGCAACGGCGCCAGAAAAGAGTCTTGATGACCCACAAGTGTATGGGATCTATCGTAGTCCTTTCGATAAGTAAGAGCGTCGAACCCAACGTGGAGCAGAAGGAAATGATAAGCGGTTTTCGGTAAGGTTTTCTCTGCAAGCACTGAAATAGTAGGTGACAGATAGTTTTGTGATAAGATAAATAGTAATGAGCAACAAGTAAATAAAGTAAATAAAGTGCAGCAAGGTGGCCCAATCCTTTATGTAGCAAAGGATAAGCCTGGACAATTTCTAATAATGAGGAAAAAGCTCCTGAGGACACATTGGGAATTATCGTCAAGCTAGTTTTCATCACGTTCATAAGATTTGCGTTCGGTACTTTGATAATTTGATATGTGGGTGGACTGGTACTTGGGTACTGCCCTAACTTGGACAAGCATACCACTTATGATTAACCCCTATTGCAAGCATCCGCAACTACAAAAGAAGGTATTAAGGTAAACCTAACCACAACATTAAGCATATGGATCCATATCAGCCCCTAACGAAGCAACGCATAAACTAGGGTTTAAGCTCCTATCACTCTAGCAACCCATCATCTACTTATTACTTCCCCATGCCTTCCTCTAGGCCCAAATAATGGTGAAGTGTCATGTAGTCGACGTTCACATAACACCACTAGAGGAAAAGACAACATACATCTCATCAAAATATCGAACGAATACCAAATTCACATGACTACTAATAGCAAGACTTCACCCATGTCCTCAGGAACAAACGTAACTACTCACAAAGCATATTCATGTTCATAATCAGAGGAGTAATAATATGCATAAAGGATCTGAACATATGATCTTCCACCAACTACAAGGAGTAATCAACACTACCAGCAACCCACAGGTACCAATTTGTGGTTTTGATACAAGATTGGATACAAGAGATGAACTAGGGTTTTGAGAGGAGATGGTGCTGGTGAAGATGTTGATGGAGATTGACCCCCTCCCGATGAGAGGATCGTTGGTGATGACGTCAGTGATGATTTCCCCCTCCCGGAGGGAAGTGTCCCCGGCAGAACAGCTCTGCCAGAGCCCTAGATTGATTCCGCCAAGGTTCCGCCTCATGGCGGCGGAGTTTCGTCCCGTAAGCTTGCCCACAATTTTTTCTAGGGTAAAAGTGATGATATAGCAGAAGATGGACGCCGGAGGCCCACCAGGGGGCCCAGGAGATAGGGGCGCGCCCTATAGGGGGGGGGCGCCCCCCTGTCTCCTGGACAGGGAGTGGGCCCCCTGGCCTATTTCTTTCGCTCATAAATTCTTAATAAATCCAAAAAGTTGTTTCATGGAGTCTCATGACTTTTGGAGCTGTGCAGAATAGGCTTCCAATGTTTGCTCCTTTTCCAGCCAGAATTCCAGCTGCCGGCATTCCCCCTCTTCATGGTAAACCTTGTAAAATAAGAGAGAATAGCCATAAGTATTGAGATATAATGTGTAATAACAGCCCATAATGCAATAAATATTGATATAAAAGCATGATGCAAAATGGACGTATCAGTCGCGCGCGCCGCGTCAGCTTGTTCGGCCGCATGCTCCGCCGCCGCCGCAGCCGCAGCGTGCGCCGCTCTCTCCCTGGCCTTCTTGGCCCTGTTGCGCCTGGCGGCGGTGACGGCCTCCTGGCGCTCCACATCCGCCTTCCAGTCGGCGTTGCTCATGCCGGGGGCTTGGACAGCGGCGCCCTCGGCTTCCTTTGCTTCGGCTGGGCGACGGCGGTGGCTGTGGGATCCGTGGCGGCGCGGGGCATCACGTACTTCTTCGGCGGCATGGCGGGCGGAAGGGGGAGGAGGTGGGGGTTTGGCGGGAGAAATGGACAAGAGATGAAAGAGGAGGGGGGAACCGGGAGAAACAGCGAGAAAATGGCTTCCTGTCGCCGACAAAGCGGCCCCGCGCCGCTTTTCGCTTCTGCCAGCGCGCCCAGGCGACACCCGGCCGCTTGGGTTCAGGGCGGGATCGCCGGCTCTGGATTTCGCCCAAACCAGCGCTAAACGAGATCCTGGGGGGCGCGACTGTGCCGATTTTCGGCCACCGGCGCTAAAAATTCGCCGCGGGGGGGGGGGGGGGGGGGCTGTGGGGGGCGCGGCTGGAGATGCTCTCAGGACGTGCTCTCCCCAAGCCACCACCCCAATCTTAGTTGACCTCTCTTTATGAACACATTTGTCCTCTTGTATTTTCTATTTAATTTGCGCTCCCTTTGCCACCCCGCCACCACACCCCAATCTTAGTTGACCTCTCCTTTTTGAACTCTTGTATTTTCTATTCAATTTGTCAATGTTAGGGCACTGAGTGGTCGGACCCTTCCCTGAACCCTGCTGCCTTTTTTTAGGGCGCCGGAGCGTTCCAAGGCAGTCGCAAGAAGCAACAAATTGTCAACATGCTCTTCTTTGGTGTGCCAGTATCAGCAAACTTTTAATCTCAGCAATGGCCAGCACAACTTGGATGGCGGCATTGGATTCTTATTTGTGTTGTGTTACCTGAATCGATGTTAACAGACTACAATGACATGAACTTTCAACTAAAGCGTAGAAGCTTTACTTGATTGTTGATTCAGAGTTTCACAGGCTAAATTAAGGCGTGCGCTCACAGAGATAAAATCTCTTTGGTGTTAGGCTGCTTTCTATACTGCTAACAAAGCTTTCAAGAAACATTTTCCAAACTTCTAAAAATATAGTACGCGCATATCCTTACAGCTATGTCATAACAACATGCAGGTTCTTGTGTCATAACCAGTAACTGGATTAACAATCTTTCTCCCTTGGACTTAAACAGGACAACAACCATACAAAACCTGCCAACACTCTCCATGATGCTTGGAAACTGCTCTCGCCGCCTGCAGCAAACCACGTCTCGAGGATGATGCGGACCTAACCTAAGCACTTTTCTTTGAAGATTTCTTGTGGATTTTCTTCTGGGGCTTCAACTTATTCGATCCGGATGACGATGATTGCTTGTCTTTCCTCCTCTTGTTGTCCTTCTTCACCTTGTACATCGTGATTGCCTGGCATCAAAGTTATGTACACCTGCTGTTAGATGGTGGGCTAGACAAATGAAGCAACATATATACTGAATCCTGGAGGCTTGCCTTGCTGACATCCAACGGCTCCTCGAAGTTCTTGGCCAGTAGACTGTTCAGGATCTTGTCGTTTTGCTGTTTCTCCAGGTTGCCCATTCCTTTCCCTTCAACGACAGGGAGGAACTGCAGAAAAGAAAACAGTTAAGCTAATCCAAACTATCAACTCACAAAGGCACTTGGATTTACAAAAGCAAATAAGTTCATAGAAGAAAAACCTTTCTGTTTTTGCCAGCTTTCTTGAGAGGTTTCTCGCCAGGCAACTTTTTGTCGAACTTTCCACCGCTAGCTGTTGCCGCCGAAGCCATACCAGCAACATTCTCGAGGTCTTCCTTCTTAGCTTTTCTAGGCAGATCAGCTTTAGTTCCTGTGATGGGCACGGACGTGGCAGCAAGCTGTATATGGCTGCATAATGTTTTTCAGAAAGCTGTTATAAACTTGAGTTGCCAATGTAATTAATGAATAATAAACTAGGTAGTGCATGAGTTATATAGATGATACTAGCTAGTAGGAAAGGATTACCTTGGCAGAGCACCAACTTTTGCAGCATTCTTCAAATTTCCAAGTCTGTTCTTTTCTTGTTTATCTACCCTGCCCTTCTTCTCTTCCCTTCTTTGAGCAAAAGGATCAACACCAGGCTCTGCAATAAATCATACTTAGTTAAAAGGGTAACAGAATGCAAACATGTTTTTAGTCGCATACATTTTAGAACTAATTCTATTGACAATTTAGACTCGAAAGATTCAACCAGCCATAAATGAAAAAGATTACCGGAGAATAAAAATGATAGGTGGACTAAATCAGTGTACGAAGCAGAAGTGTGCAGGTTGTCAAGCATTTGTGTCACAGCACACGACTGCAGTAGGTACTCGGTGGGGTTAAAGCTTGAAATGCTTGCTACTCTTGTTAGTTGTTACAAAACAAGATTGGTAGTCGTTAGATTCAATTAGTCAAAATGCAAAGAGCGTTGGAGATTTAAAATGAACACTGGACTAAATCGGTGTACATAAGCAGAAGCATGCAGGCTGTTAAGCATTTGTGTCACAGTTCATGCATGGGGAAAGCAAGCTTGAATAGATTACTACTCTTGCTACAAAACAAGATTCACCAGCCATAGATAGAGAAGACAAATTGCTCACCATCTGTCAATTTGGCTTCAATGATGGGAACGTCTCTGTCATCATTAACACGATCATAGCCATAAGTCCGCTTCCAGGAATTAGTTTGCTCGTCCCATGCACGCTTGTTCTTCTTGTGCTTGATAATCCCTGCAGGTATGTTCCTGTCATATCAAACCCAAGCAAGTACACTTGCAATAAAAAGCATTCAGCAAGCCAGCAAGAATAACAGGCTCACCTTTCGACTTTGCGAACTGCTCCCACTTGGTAGGAGGCTTCGGCCTTGGTAACTGGTGACATTAAAGAAAAGGATTCAACATCTTGCAGTACATGCATATATTATCATAACATAAGGTCTGTCCAGCTTAATATCTCTTTTAAGGATTAGTGCAGAGCAAGAATGAAAAATTAGAACCCATACAAACGATAATTGAATAATACGCTGGCTGGGGCAGCTGTACTCTCATGCTAGTATGGTACCCTGGCATCTGTTGTAATGTACACACCCTACAGGCTACAGATATCAATTGCTCCACTACATCTTCCGCATACAAAAATCGCAAAATTAAGCATAGGCGTATGTACCGGAGCAAGCGTCCCACTGAAACCCCACGCTAATCTACCAACGCACTCGCAGAGTAGCAGTGGCCAGCAATAATCATTCTCTAAAACAAGTCGACCAACATCAACCGACGGTGCCGAGCAGAGATAGCATGAGGGGGAGAGAGAGGGATGCAGTAATATTCTCACATGCTTCTCGCGGGGCAGGCGGTTGGCGGGCGGCGGGAGGCGGACGACGGGGCCGTCGCGGCCCTCGGTGGCCGGCAGCGAGAAGAGGGCGTTGGCGACGGCCTGCGCCAACTCCGTGGCCTTCCGCAGGCACTCCTCTCGCAGCTCCGCCCTGGAGGACGCGGCGGCGGCGGCGAGGTGGTGCGAGGGGTCGTAGGCCAGGAGGTGGCCCAGGTCCACCTCGAAGTTGGTGGCGGCGGAGGCGGCTGCTTCTTCCGCCGCCATTGCTGCTGCGGCGAGTGTAGGCGGGTTTGGTGGAGGAGGAGGCGTGGTAGTGCTTGGTTGGGTTTTAGTAGTAACCTGGGCTGGGCTCCGGGATACGGGCTGGGCCTCTGGGCTGGATAACTGAATACATTGCGTGCTTCGTCCCTTCTGGGCTGGGGGCCTATGCTGCAGTTTAACCTGGATGGGTCACTTGAAGCCTGAAGGGCAATCGGTGTCGACATCTTTTTCTTTTTCTTTTTTTTTTGAGAATGGTGTCGACATCTTCCTACCATTGTGATCTAGCCGCCGCCGCCGCCACCGCCTCCGGGGCGGCCATGGCCGCCGGTAGCCCTACATTGCTATTCTTCTATGCACAGCGAGTATGTCTTGCATTTATTACACATTTTATTACCTGATATGATCTGCTCGGGGACCTACACATGTGTTACTATCGTTCGCAAGCCGTTTGACAGGATTTTGGTTGATCTATGTTACTTTTGGCACCAGATGATAGCAGTGAAACTCTTAACATTCACACCCACAAATTGCTTGCTTGACAATTTACTGTCATCGTACCTCTAGCTAATCAGGTTTCTGCGTAGCCCTCAACTTCCAAACCATCAACTGTTTACAGGATTACTCACTGTACCAACCTGAACTTTCTTTTGCAGTTTGCATCTTTGCAGGCACAGAATGGACATTATGTTCTTCTGGTTTGGCTCGCCAAACCTATCACAACCATCCTCCTTTATCCGGGATTGGGACAGAATGAATATTATGCATATGCAAAAAACTGAACTGGAACCATTAAGATGGTAAGTACAGGATAATGAAACATCAAGGTGGTCTCTTGCAACATACAGTAACAAACACAGGCATGCAGGCAGCCAAACAAAAGCGGCTGCTCCAGGATCTCATGACACCATAATCCACAGGAGGTTCTCTCTCTTTCAACTAACTGCAAACAACAAGGGACAGATATCCATCTACCATTCCATTCCATCCATCATCCCTAGTAACCCTAGAAGCACAGCTACAGATTTCTGCTACTCACCAGCACCAACCTCTACTAGACTACCACTCTGATCACTGACTAGCTCTGGCTGAATCTGGTTATCATCTGGTTATCACCTTACCTTACCTCTCGTCTGTTGAACGGTCTCATGGGCTTGTTCACTTGGGCCCCTTCTTCCACAGCCCGCTCATCCTCCGCAGCACGCCGCTGTTGCGCCGCTTCGGGGACTCCTCGTCCGAGAACGGCGACCCCATCAGCTTCCCGCCGATGGACCCGTTGTACTCCGTGTCGAGCGACCCGGTCCTCTCCACCATCCGGCCGCCATTGTTGCCCGCGAGGGCGGCGGCGGCGGCCTCCGCGGCCTTGCGCCACTGGTCGGACTGCACGCGCAGCCGGCGCAGCTCCGCGTCGGCCTCCGCGCTCGCCGCCTGCGCGGCGTCCAGCTGCTCCGAGGCCCTGGCGGCGCGCCGGCTGCTCTTGTCGGCCTCCTCCGTCACGTACCCGAGCCGCATCCGCACGTCCTGCTCCGCCGCCTTGGCCAGCTCCAGCTCCGCCACCGCCGCCTCGTACCGCTGCTGCACGTCGGCCTCCTTCCTGCCCGCCTCCGACTTGAGGGTCTCGTTCTCCTCCGCCAGGCTCTGCAGCGCATTCTCCTTGTCCATCAGGTTCGCCTTGAGCTCCGCGATGTCGGTGATGGACTTCATCAGCTTCGCCTCCAACTCTGGCTGCATTTCACTCAGCCCATCTGACCTGTGAACATCCTCCTGCGCCTTGCCTGTCAGTGCTGCCTGCGCTGCCATGAGCTCGTCAGTCTTGCTCTTCAGCTTGAGCTCGATATCACACACTTGGCGCGTGCACTCAGACTTGACATTCTCCAGCATCTCATAAACCGTCTTTGTCTCGAAGGCCATCCGAGTTTGCTCCTCCTGGTACCTCATCTCAGCCACCTCAAGCGCCATCCTCAAGTGCTCAATCTCGGGGTCAGGACTTCCACAGCTTCCATTGACGTCACTGATAGGATGCGCGCTCTTTTTCACAACTTCAGTCAACGGACTGCCAAAGCCACCATTGGCATTGCCTGCCTGTGCCTCATTCAGAATTTCATTACCTGCAGCCTGAGCTTTCTTCAGATCTTCCTTGAGCGATGCTTCCCGAGGTTTAGACTCACTGAGCTCGATGTCCTTTGACCTCAGGCATTCCTGCAACCGGGCACCCTCAGCTAGGAGTGTGTCAATGGTGGCCTTTGCGGTCTCAAGCTGCAGCTTGGCCTCAGTTGACATGGCATTCGCATCAGCTGCAGCCTTGTCACTTTCACTGACATTTACTTTCAGGCCTTCAATCGTTGCAAGCCTGAGCTCCATCTCCTGCTTCAGCCCCTCGAGCTCAGAGTCTGCATGCTCACATTGCTTGGCACGGGCTGTATCCGATTGCACCGTCGCCTCCAGCTGCAACTTCAGCCTCTGGATCTCAGACAAGGCCGAGCTGAGTGCAGCGGCATCCACTGACTGCTGTTTCTGCAATGCCTCAAGCTCGGCCTGCCAGGTGCGGTCACGCTCCTGTTGGATCTTGCGCAGCTCCTGGAGACGGGATTCCTCTGCTGCTGAGAGCTCGATAAGCTGGCACTGGGACTCTTCCAGTTTCGACGATGCATCCTGCCCCTGCTTCTTTGCTTCATCAGCCTCCTGCTGTGCTTGGCGCCTTCGTGCCTCTGATGCGTTCAGTTGTTCCTTGGTCTTCTTGAGCTCATCTTGGAGCTGGTTGACCTTAGAGTCCAGCTCAGTTAGCCTACTTGGGCGCTTCTTCTGAAAATTGAATGCAAGACAGTATGAGTTAAGCACTATAAATGAAGCTTGCTGCAAAAGATTCTGCATTTTCCAGTGCTAAACTGATTATAGATGCTAAAGCCTATCGCTACTTGAGGGTGCATTGGAATGTACAAGGCATTTTGAGAAATGGAAGTTCAGTTCTTGTAAAGAACATTGAAGGGGGTACTTTGGAATGTCGACTGTTTTTGAACTGAACAGAAAGCAGCAAATCTAAATCCAGTGAGGGCAATCAGCAACGCAACGACTGCCAAACAAGTAACTTTCTACCTCAGTAACTGGGCTCCGTGGTGAACGGCGCTCAATGACCTTTGGGCTCCTGTCTGTAGGTGTCCTTGTTGGTGTGATCCCTGCAGAGTCAGTTTCGTTCCCTCCGGTTTTCGCCACACGAGACGACCGCGGTGTTGCTGGAGACGTCCTCTGCGGAGCATCTGAAGAGCCATTCCTACTGAACACAGAACGACAAAAAAAAACTTAGTATAAAATACATATCTAATGCTAGTATTTGTATAAGAAAGATGAACGGTGCATAATATTAATTACTAGTATGTATGCTCAGCAGCTTTGCATTCCAGTTTGGTTATTCATTTCAAATCAAATTGACAACATTCACTTGCAATAGAAAAAAGATCTATTCTACAGTGCTGCTAATATGCTACCACTAACAGATACTACAAATCATACCACTATCTTATTGGCTTGACAAAGATAAAGAAAGAAAAGGCCTAGTCAACACAAGATCTGTACTGGTAAATATTATTTCACTATGCAGAAGTAAATGGCTATTTTGACCTGCACTGGTCCCAGTACATTAGACACATTTAATACTATGAACGATATGCCATCATTTGGGTACTGCTGTCCACCGAGGTGGTAGACACTGGCTCAGAGACGCACATGCATGTGTAGAAAGGACTACAGATAGATGTGCTTGGCAAACAAACACATGCACAAAAGGGAGGAAGGAAGGAAGAAACACATGGAAGCTACCTGGTTTTTGAGTTCTGCATGATGAGATCCCTCACCAGATCCTTGTGCACTCACTCAACTTCTGCAAAAATCACTACAGAAAGTAAATACATGATTGCTGATTAGCTTGAAATAACTACAGTGTGAGGTCATAAAAAATCACAGGATGCAGATTACTAGCAGTTCAAAGTTCAAAAACCCACAGCAAAGTTGAAATGCCAAGGAAAATGGCATAAGGACTAATTAACCTGACATAGTTACAGTTCATGAAAGCTGAAGAAGAAATGACGCTAGGCCATTCCTCTTTACATCCAAATTTAAAAAGTGCAGCCTCACACGCCCTATAGCCTCAGGCAGAGGTAACAGTACACCAAGCTGCACTGCACACAAGGACTTTGGTCCAATCTAAGGAGCCGTCAGGTTGAAGGAATCCAGCAAACAGCAGCAAACCTACTCCCACTACAAACCTAAAATATTGCAGACATGGCAAACCACCCTTGATTCATGCAACCGGCACAGCGAGCACCATGGGCATCCATTCCTCCTTTCCAGGGTGGGGAACAATAATGTGAGCCACCCTGCCTTTCATGGAAGGGAGTAAAGAAATGGGGGTGAAAATTTTCAGAGGCAGGGGGGAGCTGCGGTAACTTGCACAGTTACAGAGAAGGCCCCTTTGACTGTGGTGATAATGAGGCGTTGTTATTATGAATCTGTCCCCAATGGGCGTAGACTAGGTAGTAGATCCTGCTGTTGCAGGTTGAGTGGAGTGGAGGAATGCATTGATGGGGAAGAACAAGTGCAGCAGGAGGAGGAGGATAAACATTTGCTCAAAAGGATGATTGGCATTGAAGCACTGTGCAGATTTCTAGTGGTAGTGGAAACTTGCAACGGATTGATAGCGGATTAGAGCACGGATGTTGTACAAGCCGTAACAGTACTGGGAGGGCCATTTATTCGTGGGTTTGTACTGCCCGGCAAGAACAAGGAAAGGGGGTGAAGAGAGATTCAGAAAGGAGAAGAACTTGTTCCAAAGAAAAACACATAGTAAAACAGATCAAAGCATCTAATAAAATCCTGAGCAAACTGCAAAGTATAGATGCTAAAAAAGAAAGCGTAAACTTTTCTTGCACTTGGGTCTTGGGTACTAACTGCTCCTGCTCAACAAACCATGGAGAACATGGCGGCATCCAATGCCAAATCCCTCGGCCTCTCCGCCCACTACTACTCCTACATTCACCGAATGAAATGGGGTAAAAAATATCTCCTCCCCCCCTCCCCTCGCCTCTTTCCTCACGGATATGTACAAGAACACGCGGTGGTTTCCGCGAGAGCAAGAACCGAAAGAGCGGATCGAAGGCACGCCATTGCAGGGCAGGGAAGAAAAAATCTCTTACCTATCTCTCTCTCTCTCTCTCTCTCCTCCGGGTCTTCTCTCCTGTTCTTGTTCTTCTTCTTCTTCTCACTCCTCTCTCTCCACTGCTGCGGCTGCCGCTGTCTGCTAGTGTGTGACTCCGTGCGCCGAGCCGAGCGTCTTCTCCTCTGCTCGCCCCTCGGGTCACTCCCACGCTCGCTCCCCTTTCACTCGCTCCGATGGGGGCGGATTTCCTGCGCCCGCTGCGCCTGTGGCCCCTCCTGGTGCGCGTGTCTCTTCCGGGGCGTGCGGCCTCGCGGGCCCACGCGTCGGTGTCCCGCCCGCCCCGCCGGACCGTTCCCTGGTCTCGAGGAAGGAAGGGTAGAGGCCTTGGCTTGGCCTGGTCTCTTCTCGTCGCCTACCGAGATGGATGACCTGACGTACAGGCGGGTGGGGTCCGCGCGTATGTGGGCCCGGGTTGTCAGCGTGGTGGATGTGAGCACAACCGCACAAGGAGGCGTGGCTGGGGGAGTCCCGACGAGCGCGGGTGAGTCAAACGGGCATCGCGCCTCTGACCCTGCGTCCATCATCGAACAGGAGAAAGGTGAGCTTCGTGTGTATATTTTTCTTGTTCGTTTGGATTGGAAAAGGCATGCTAGCACTACCGAGTTTCCATGTGTTTACTACTATAGATGGTTATTAAATAAAGGTTTTTAGGGAGGGCAGGATTTGGAGCTGTATGTGTTCTTTTCTTGGGTCTTGCATCATGGCGCCGTAGTTTGCAAGCTAAACTTGCGGTTAGTTGGAAAGCCTCGGGCAAGTGCAAGTGTCGTGCATGCACATGTTTTTGCTTTGTGAAGGAGAGAACAGGAAATAGGATGCACGTGTCATCATTTCGTAACTAGCTGGAGTAAATTGCAAAAAACCATCATAATTGAGGACCCTAATTTAGAAAACCGCCACCATTCGTTTTTTTTTTCAAAAAACCACCTACATTGTGGTGACAGTTTTCAAAAAACACTGATCACTAAATTAGAGACGTTTGACAAAAAAAACTGACCGCTGGATCCCACAGTCAGATGCCACGTTGCCAGGACTGAGATAACGACGTTACTAACATAACCAGCCCACCCCCACCTCACGCATCTCTCCCCACCCGATGCCGTCCAACATCCCACCGCCGGCGGGGGTCGTCGGAGACGTACCCGCGCAGCCACATGGAGCAGCCCCATCGACGACAAGCCGCCGCAGCCTGGCGGCGCGCCGCCCAGGGAGCAATCTCCCGCGCCGCAACTTCCCCGTCACTCCACGACCGCCGCCAATTTCCACATCCCGGCGACGGATTCGAGCACCGCCGGCTTCCATGCGCTGCCCGGCGACGGATCCAAGCGACGCCGGCCCCTTGCGCCGCCCAGGGAGCAATCTCCCGCGCCGCAACTCCCCCGTCGCTCCACGACCGCCGCCAATTTCCACATCCCGGCGACGGATTCGAGCACCGCCGGCTTCCATGCGCCGCTCGGCGACGGATCCAAGCGGCGCCGGCCCCTTGCGCCGCCCAGGGAGCAATCTCCCCCGTCGCTCCACGACCGCCACCACCCATGTGCTAACGGGCATTCCACCCGCCGGATCCAGCACCTTCAGCTTGTGACCTCGCCGGCATCGTGGGCTAGCTCCTGGGCATGAGGAGATCCAGCACGGCGCCACTCCGATGGGCATGACTGGAAGCAGCGGCTGGCACTGACGGGGGACGGTGATGGACGCAGCTGTGCACAGCTCCACGCGCGCCCACCGCGTCCTGCCGGACAGCGGCCCCCGGCTCGGCCACGACCAGCCACTTCACCGGCTGTGCCAGCCACCCCCTGTTTCCTCCGCTTGCCGCCGTCCGCTGGTCTCCTGAACATGCCTCCTTGGTCCGGATGCTACCGGCAACGAGCTCTCCGGCGAGCTCACGAACTGCTCGGTGGAATGCCAGAGAAAGGGATTTAGAGAGATAGGAGATGCTGACAAGTGGACAACAACAACAAAGCCTTTAGTCCCAAACAAGTTGAGGTAGGCTAGAGGTGAAACCCATAAGATCTCGCAACCAACTCATGGCTCTGGCACATGGATAGCAAGCTTCCACGCACCCCTGTCCATAGCTAGCTCTTTGTCGATACTCCAATCCTTCAGGTCTCTCTTAACGGACTCCTCCCTTGTCAAAATCGGTCGACCCTGCCCTCTCTTAACATTCTCCGCACGCTTTAGCCGTCCGCTATGCACTGGAGCTTCTGGAGGCCTGCGCTGAATATGCCCAAACCATCTCAAACGATGTTGGACAAGCTTCTCCTCAATTGGTGCTACCCCAACTCTATCTCGTATATCATCATTCCGGACTCGATCCTTCCTCGTGTGGCCACACATCCATCTCAACATACGCATCTCCGCCACACCTAACTGTTGAACATGTCGCCCTTTAGTCGGCCAACACTCCGCGCCATACAACATTGCGGGTCGAACCGCCGTCCTGTAGAACTTGCCTTTTAGCTTTTGTGGCACTCTCTTGTCACAGAGAATGCCAGAAGCTTGGCGCCACTTCATTCATCCGGCTTTGATTCGATAGTTCACATCTTCATCAATACCCCCATCCTCCTGCAACATTGACCCCAAATACCGAAAGGTGTCCTTCCGAGGTACCACCTGGCCATCAAGGCTAACCTCCTCCTCCTCACAGCTAGTAGTACTGAAACCGCACATCATGTACTCGGTTTTAGTTCTACTAAGCCTAAACCCTTTCGATTCCAAGGTTTGTCTCCATAACTCTAACTTCCTATTTACCCCCGTCCGACTATCGTCAACTAGCACCACATCATCCGCAAAGAGCATACACCATGGGATATCTCCTTGTATACCCCTTGTGACCTCATCCATCACCAAAGCAAAAAGATAAGGGCTCAAAGCTGACCCCTGATGCAGTCCTATCTTAATCGGGTGGACCCATGTCAAATTAACAGTCCATGCAGACGGTGTCAATTTTCCTTGCCATATCATCACTTGCATGTGGGACCCAGCTGTCAGTTTTTTGTCAAACGTCTCTAATTCAGTTATCAACATTTTTTGAAAACTATCACCACAATGTTGATGGGTTTTTGAAAAAAAAAACGAATGGTGGCGGTTTTTTGAATTAGAGTCCCCAATTGTGGTGGTTTTTTGCAATTTACTCTAACTAACTGGTACTGTTGGGTAAGTCTCCTCGTGAGCTTTATCAGGCATATTTTCGGCAAGTTCACCACACATCTAGCCGTATCTGTTTATGGGCATGCGTCCACGCATATTGATATGAGAGCCGCCTTTCCGGTCGATGTGCCTTAAATTCGTCCGCATACATTTTAAATAGGATTTGAAGGATATTCATGCAGACCAGATGAAAGCGGACCAAATTCATTAGTACATTTTTTTTTATTTTCAGTTTTAACCTAGTCAAAATCTTCCCTACCGTGGAGCCTGTGCGTTAGGCAAAAGCGTCTTACTTCATCGTGAGGGGCGCTGTTTATAGAACAGGGGCACACCTCCCTGGGATAGCGCATACAATTAGAGATTACAATCTTCAGAAAGAAGGAAAGGTAGAGATAAGGACTAAGGTAGAGATAAGGACTATGGTTACAAGATGAATATCCTTCTAACTACCTGATACAAGTGCGCAAGTAATGTAAACCTCATAGGCCTATCACGCTACCATAAACTCTTCGTTTAACACTCCCTTTTGATCACAACTTCATCAAGTTGAGATTATACTTGAAGTCCTCAAAGCTTCTGGTGGGTAATGCCTTTGTGAATCCATCGGTAATCTGATCTTTGGAATGCACAAAATGAATATCAAGTTGTTTCTGAGCCACTTGTTCTCGGACAAAGTGAAAATCAATTTCAATATGTTTTGTCCTGGTATGAAAAACTGGATTAGCATATAAGTAAGTAGCACCCGGGTTATCACACCGTAGACATGGAGCTTGTTTACTTTCTACACCAAGCTCTTTCAGAATGGACTGCGCCCATATGATTTCAGCTGTAGCATTAGTCAATGCCTTGTACTCAGCTTCTGTGTTGGATCTAGAGACAGTAGCATGTTTCCTTGCACACCAAGAGATCAAGTTTGGACCAAAGAACACTGCAAATCCACCAGTAGAACGTCTATCATCCAGACATCCTGCACAATCAAAGTCTGAGAAAGCACTGACAAGTGTGGATGATGACTTGCTAAAATTAAGACCAATATTAAGAGTGTTCTTGACATATCTAACTATGCGTTTAGCAGCTGTCCAGTGAACAGTGGTAGGTGCATGAAGAAACTGGCAAACTTTGTTAACAGCAAAAGAAATATCAGGTCTTAAGTGTAAGATATTGAAGTGCACCTACTGCACTCATGTATTTAGTGTTGTCTTCTTGGCTTAGAGGTTGCCTTTCTTAAGAGACAAGTTTTTTGAACTGGATAATGGAGTAGGTGAGGGTTTACAACCTTGTAAGCCAGCTTTCTTTACTAGATCCGTGGCATATTTTTCTTGAGACAAGTGAAGTCGATCCTCATGTTTCTTCACTTCCATCCCAAGGAAATAGTGCAAATCTCCAAGATCTTTGAGAGCAAATTATGTACTAAGATCCTTCAAAAGACCTGTGATAGCTTCATCAGATGGACTTGTAACAATAATATCGTCAACATAGATGAGGACAAATAGATATGTGTGTTGCATTTATTGTAAATAAACAATGAAGTGTCACTTAGAAGGAACAAAGCCAAGTGTCTGCATCTTGTGATTGAGATGTGAGTACCATGCTCGTGGGGCTTTGATACGTCCCTGTCGTATCTATAATTTTTTATTATTTCATGCCAATATTATACAACTTTCACATACTTTTGGCAACTTTTTATACGATTTATTGGACTAACCTATTGATCCAGTGCCCAGTGCCAGTTCCTGTTTTTTGCATGTTTTTTGTATCGTAGAAAATCCATATCAAATGAAGTCCAAAGGCGATAAAAATTTACAGAGAGTTATTTTGGAATTTATGTGATTTTTGGGAGGTGGAATCAACGCAAACGGGGGCCCATAGAGCCCACAATCCACCAGGGCGTGCCATAGTGTCTTATGCCCTCCTCGTAAGGCGGTTGAGGCCCTTCTTCTGGCGCAAGAAAGATAATTCATGGAAAAAAAATTGTGTAAAATTTTTAGCGCAATCGGAGTTACGGATCTTCAAGAATTTAGAAACCGTGAAGGACTAGATCTGGGGAGCACGAAATAGAAGAGAACAGAGAGGGAGATCCAATCTCGGAGGGGGTCCCGCCCCTCCGCCGCCATGGAGGCCATGGACTAGAGGGGTAACTCTCCTCCCATCTAGGGGGGAGGCTAAGGAAGAATAAGAAGGGCTATCTCTCCCCCTCTCTCTCCTGATGGCGCCGGAGTGCCGCCGGGGCAAGGATCGTGACGGCGATCTACATCAACAACCTTACTACCGTCAACACCAACTTTCTCCCCCTCTATGCACCAGTATAACACCCCTTCTCACTGCTATAATCTCTACTTAAACATGGTACTCAACTCCATATACTATTTCCCAATGATATTTGGTTATCCTATGATGTTTGAGTAGATCCGTTTTGTCCTGTGGGTTAATCGTGATCTTGGTTGGTATGATTGTATATTTTATTTATGGTGTTGTCTTACGGTGCCCTCCGCCTCGCGCAAACGTGAGGGGCCCCTGTTGTAGGGTGTTGCAATATGTTCATGGCTTGCTTATTGTCAGTGTTGCGGGGGATGACAGCAGCCCAAACACGGATAAGTGGGTTATGGCGTATGGGATAAAGAGGACTTGATACTTAATGCTATGGTTGGGTTTCACGACCTTAATGATCTTTAGTAGTTGCGGATTCTTGCTAGGGATCCAATCATAAGTGCATATGATCCAAGTAGAGAAAGTATGTTAGCTCATGCCTCTCCCTCATATAAAATTGCAAGAATGATTACTAGTACTTGTTATCGATTGCCTAGGGACAAATGACTTTCTTGTTGACAAAAGCTATCTACTTTTATTACCTTGCAATTTATTTGTAGTTTTATTCTCGCAAAGTACTCATAGTTTTATTCTCGCAAAATAGTTTCATACTCATTTTCGGTAAAGCAAACGTCAAGTGTGCGTAGAGTTGTATCGGTGGTCGATAGAACTTGAGGGAATATTTGTTCTACCTTTAGCTCCTCATTGGGTTCGACACTCTTATTTATCAAAGAAGGCTACAAACGATCCCCTATACTTGTGGTTTATCAAGACCTTTTTCTGGCACCATTGCCGGGGAGCAATAGCGTGGGGTGAATATTCTTGTGTGTGCTTGTTTGCTTTATCACTAAGTAGTTTTTATTTCCTGTTCTAAGCTGTTCTTTATCTTTAGTTATGGATATGGAACACGAAACACCAAAAAAGTTAGTGGTACTTGGTACTCATGGAGATGGGAACCTCCTAAAACCCTCGATGCTCATTATGTGAAAAATATTATGCAATACTTTGATAATCCTGAGAAAACCCCATTCAACTTGATAATGGGAGACATGTTGGATCAACGTGAATACTTTAGGGATTATCACTTGACACAAAAAGGGAAATTGTTATGGGATCAAATTCATATGTTGAAATGGTATGGTTGGATTCTATGCTCTATATATGATTATACTTGTTGCTCTAGGATGAACGCTCCACATCTTCCCTTTTCATGCAAATTTAATGATAATGAAACCTCAGCTTCTTATGCTAATGATAGATATGATTTCTATGATGTGGAAAGAATAGAAGAATTTGTTGCTTTTAAGGATGCTTATGAAATTGGATCTTTGTTTTTAAAGTATGAAGCTTTTGATGATGATGTTTATAGACATGAAAATTTTGCCATCCTTAAATATTGCTATGATAATTACAAATACAATTGCGATACTGATGCGTTTATTAAGAGTGTCTCCACTGTCCAAGAGGAGACTAATATTTTGCAGGAGTCTATGGAAGAAGAAATTGATGATATTGTGAGCCCATTGGATGAAAAATGTGAGGAGGAGAGCGAAGAACAAACGGAGGAAGAGCGAATTGATCACCCGTGCCCACCTTCTAATGAGAGTAACTCTTCAACTCATACATTGTTTAATGTCCCTTCATTCTTACCGAAGGATGAATGCTATGATAATTGCTATGATCCCATTGATTCTTTTGGAATCTTTTTGATGATGTTTGCTATGCTTGTGGCCATGATGCCAATATGAATTATGCTATTGGAGATGAACTTGCTATTGTTCCTTATGTTAAACATGAAATTGTTGCTATTGCACCCGTACATGATAGTCCTATTATCTTTTTGAATTCTCCCAACTACACTATATCGGAGAAGTTTGCACTTATTATGGATTTGTTAGAGTATGTAATGGGCCTAATGGGCCCATTAGTCTTAGGGTTAATTAGAGATAAGGGTTGCTTGCTTAGGGGTCAAGTAAGCCTTCCTTGGGAGTCAAGTAAACCTCTCTATATAAAGAGAGGAGATGTATCAATCTAATCAAGGAAGAATTAAGAAGGAAATTCCTTCCCTCTTGCCCGGCCGTGGGCAAAAAGGCCCCCGGCCGGCCCTCTCGCGCCCTCCTACTAGCAGTGCCATAACAATTTGGTATCAGCTAGCTTTGGTTCGATCATGTCTTCACCACCGCCAAGCCCGTCTCTTCCGCTGCCGGTCACCTTGTCGCCTCCGGTGACCACCATGACAGTCGCCTCGCTCCTGCCCGCGCCGGGGTCCTCCGTCACGCCCGCCCCCGCCGTCCTCATCTGGGAAGAGGTGTCCGGGGTGCTGCGGGACCTAACCCAGGCGGTCCAGGAGATCCACCTGTTCTTGGCCAGGTCCTATGGGCCGCACCCGGCTGTGACGCCCATCCCCGCCCCCGCGCCACCGTGGCTGCCATGGCAGCCACCGCACCAGGCGGCCTTCGCCGCGCTCACCGGGCCACTGCAACAGCCGCTGCAGCTGCCATCCATCGCAACCATCGCCCAGCCCTGGCTGCAGTGGCAGCCGCCGCTCCTGGCGGCCTCCGCCGTGCTCGGTGCTCCGCCGCAGCAGCCGCTGCCGCTGCCCGGCGCTGCACTGCAGCAGCCGCTGCAGCCACCGTTGGTCAGCTCCGCTGCCCAGTATGGGATGCCCTACGACGGGAGTGCAACGACCTCGTTCCCATCAGCGCCGCCGCCATCCCAAGGCGTACACATCCAGTAGATCAAGTCCTAGCCGTCGCCGTCACCGCTTCCGTCTTGGATCGCTACCCACCACGTGTCAGCGGCGGTGAGGCTGCAGGCTGCTGCGCGTGGCCTCCTAGTGCATCAGTGTGTGCGAGAGATGCGTGGTCTGCAGCTGCCGCTCCTCCAAGTTGCCCTTCGCTGCACAAAGGACCTCGATCTCGTCCGCTGCGTCAGGGATCTTGGGCATGCGGTTCCCCCGCGGGCGGTGGGCTTGCTGTTTTCCCCGTGGGCAGCGACCTTAAAGTCTGCGACATTGGCGGTTGGGGGGGCGCACCCCTCCTTGTCATTCTCCATCGCAAGCCCTTCACTCTTCCCTGTGCGGTGTAGAACAACAGCCGTCCAGCGAGGAGAAGGCAGGGTGTCACCGACAGGAGCGCACCGAGTAGCACCACTGCTTTCCGCCGCCGGCCGCTGCGAGGGCGCCTCTGCTGGTCGCTCTTGCAACCACTTCCAGGTGGCCATACACATGCACTCCTTTGGTCTAGGTGGTCTCCATGGGATCCAAGTGGCTGTACACCTGCACGTCCGATGTGCGGATGGTGTCCACTTTTTGTTGAGGGGTCCAAAATAAAGCGTCCCAGTCCATTTCAGGTTGAGAGTCATAAAACAAGCCGAGATGTAAAAGGCTTGTTTTTAGCTGTTTGGTTTGTGTTGTGTCGAGTCATTTGGTTAGGTTGCAGCTCGAGGACAAGCTGCATGTCCAGGTGGGGTGTAGTGTTAGAGTACGTAATGGGCCTAATGGGCCCATTACTCTTAGGGTTAATTAGAGATAAGGGTTGCTTGCTTAGGGGTCAAGTAAGCCTTGCTTGGGAGTCAAGTAAACCTCTCTATATAAAGAGAGGAGATGTATCAATCTAATCAAGGAAGAATTAAGAAGGAAATCACTTCCCTCTTGCCCGGCCGTGGGCAAAAAGGCCCCCGGCCGGCCCTCTCACGCCCTCCTTCTAGCAGCGCCATAACAGGATTACATTGATGGGTTGCTTTCTACCACTAGACATGATAATTTTGATGAATATAATATGCATGTTCTTGTCGCTCCTACTTGCAATTATTATGAGATAGGAACTACATCTCCACCTCTCTATGTTTCCAACACGATAAAATTGCAAGAAACAACTTATGTTATGTATTGGCCTTTACTTGATGTGCATGAATTGTTCTTGTATGACATGCCGATGCATAAGAAGAGATTTAGACTTCGTCATTACTTGATATATGTTGCTTTGTGCTCACAACTAAATGCCAAATCATTGCTAATTAAAATTGACTTTGATATACCTTGGGATCCGAGTGGATCCATTACTTGAGCACTTTATGCCTATCTTGGCTTTAAAGAAAGCGCTGCTAGGGAGACAACCCGAAAGTTTTAGAGAGTCATTTATTTTTGTTGAGTGCTTTTATAAAGTTTAAAAACACAAAAAATATAGAGGGGAACTTAAAACTTTCCACGAAAGAGAAGCGATTGGAAGTTATGCATTGGAGAAGTGAGGGTCGACCTTGAATACTTGTGTTCATGCTCATGGAAACAATGTAGAATTTTTCATGAAGATTCTCACAAAAATAATTATCCCCTTGTACAAATCCATTTTATTAAAAAAATAATGTGCCAAGATTTGCCTTTAGGACGGGTAGATTGTTTGTTGGTATGTGCGGTGCAGGAACAGAAACTTTGGCTGTAGCGCGTGAATTTTGATTTTTTACTGGAATGTCAAAAGTTTCTGAAACTTTTTGCATAGTCTTTCTATACGAATTTTTTATTTTGTCCTAATTTTTGTGAATATTTGGAGTACTAGAAGTATGGTAGATGTTCAGATTTCTACAGACTGTCCTGTTTAAGACAAATTCTGTTTTTGATGCATTGTTTTGCTTGTTTTGATGAAACTATCGATTTTTATCTGTGGTATAAGCCATGGAAAATTTATATTACAGTAGCTACAATGCAAAAACAAAATCTGAATTGGTTTGTAATAGTACTTATAGTAGTGATTTGCTTTATTATACTAACGGATCTGACCGAGTTTTTTGTTGAGTTTTGTGTGGATGAAGTGATCAAAGCTCGAGGAGGTCTCGATATGATGAGAAGGATGAGAGGAAAGAGCTCAAGCTTGGGGTTGCCCAAGGCACCCAAGTAAATATTCAAGGAGACTCAAGCGTCTAAGCTTGGGGATGCCCCGGAAGGCTTCCCATCTTTCTTCAACAAGTATTGATATGTTTTCGTCTTTGTTTCGTTCATGTGATATGTGCAAATCTTGGAGCGTCTTTTGCATTTAGTTTTCACTTTTATTTTATGCACCATGATGGTATGAGATAGTCCATAGTTGATTTATAGAATGCTCATTGCACTTCACTTATATCTTTTGAGTATGGCTTTATAGAATGCTTCATGTGCTTCACGTATATCATTTGAAGTTTGGATTGCCTGTTTCTCTTCACATAGAAAACCGTTATTTGTAGAATGCTCTTTTGCTTCACTTATATTTATTAGAGCATGATCTTTTGTAGAAGGAATTAAACTCTCTTGCTTCACTTATATCTATTTAGAGAGTCAACAGGAATTGGTCAATTGCATGGTTAGTCACGAAATCCTACATAAAACTTATGGATCACTGAATATGATATGTTTGATTCCTTGCAATAGTTTTGCGATATAGAGATGGAATATGTGGGAGGTACTAGTAAAATGTTGTCGTTAGTAAGAATATTGGTGTTAAGGTTTGTGATTCCCGAAGCATGCACGTATAGTCTCTCGTTATGCTATGAAATTGGAGCATGATTTATTATTGATTGTCTTCCTTATGAGTGGCGGTCGGGGACGAGCGATGGTCTTTTCCTACCAATCTATCCCCCTAGGGGCATGCATAGTAGTACTTTGCCTCGAGGGCTAATAAACTTTTGCAATAAGTATATGAGTTCTTTATGACTAATGTGAGTCCATGGATTATACACACTCTTACCTTTCCGCAAATTGCCAGCCTCTACGGTACCGTGCATTGCCCTTTCTCACCTCGAGACGTGGTGCAAACTTCGCAGGTGCATCCAAACCCCGTGATATGATACGCTCTATCGCACATAAGCCTTATTATATCTTCCTCAAGACAGGCACCATACCTGCCTATTATGGCCTTTCCATAGCCATTCCGATATATATTGCCATGCAACTTCCACCGCTTCCGTTTTGATGACTTGAGCATTCATTGTCATATTGCTTTGCATGATCATATAACTGACATAGTAGTTGTGGCTCAGCCACCGTGCATCATTTTTTATACATGTTACGATAGATCATTGCACATCCTGGTACACTGCCAGAGGCACTCATATAGAGTCATACTTTGTTATAGGTATCGAGTTGTAATTTTATTTTCTTTTGAGTTATAAGTAAATAGAAGTGTGATGATCATAATTATTCATTATTAGAGCATGTCCCAGTGAGGAAGGATGATGGAGACTATGATTCCCCCACAAGTCGGGATGAGACTCCGGACAATGAGAGAAAAGAGGAAAATAAAGAAAAAGAAAAAGAAAGAAATAAAAAAGAGAAAAAAGAAAGAAAAAAAGAAAAAAAAGAAAAAAAGAAAAAAAGGAGAAAGGGCATTGTTACTATCTTTTACCACACTTGTGCTTCAAAGTAGCACCATGTTTTTCATATAGAGAGTCTCCTATTTAGTCACTTTCATATACTAGTGGGAATTTTTCATTATAGAACTTGGCTTGTATATTCCGATGATGGGCTTCCTCAAATGCCCGAGGTCTTCATGAGCAAGCAAGTTGGATGCACACCCACTTCGTTTTCATGTCGAGCTTTCATACACTTATAGCTCTTAGTGCATTCATTGCATGGCAATCCCTACTCCTCGCATGGATATCAATTGATGGGCATCTCCATAGCCCATTGGTTAGCCGCGTCGATGTGAGACTTTCTTACTTTTTGTCTTCTCTATATTTACCCCTATCATCATACTCTATTCCACCCGTAGTGCTATATCCATGGCTTGCATGTTGGGGAACACATCATGCAATTTTAAAAAAATTCCTACGATCATGCAAGATCTATCTAGAAGATGCATAGCAACGAGAGGGGGGGAGTGTGTCCACGTACCCCCGTAGACCAAAAGTGGAAGCGTTAGTTAACGCGATTGATGTAGTCAAACGTCTTCACGATCCAACCGATCCAAGTACCGAACATGCGGCACCTCCGTGTACAGCACACATTCAGCTCGATGACGTCCCTCGAACTCTTGATCCAGTAGAGGGTCAAGGGAGAGTTCCGTCAGCACGACGGCGTGGTGACGGTGTTGATGATGTGATCCGCGCAAGGCATCGCCTAAGCACTACGATGCTATGACCGGAGGAGTAAACTGTGGAAGGGGGCACCGCACACGGCTAAGAGAAATCTTGGTGTGTCTTTGGGGTGCCCCCTGCCCCCGTATATAAAGGAGGAGAAGGGGAGGTCGGCCGGCCCCTGTAGGGCGTGCCAAGAGAGAGGAGTCCTACTAGGACTCCAAGTCCTAGTACGATTCCCTTTGGTGGAAGGGGGAAGAAGGGAGAGGGAGAGGGAGAGGGAAAGGGTAGCCACGCCCCCTCCCCTAGTCCTATTTGGACTCCCCATGGGGGGGCGTGCCACACCCTTGTGGGCTGTCCTCTCTCTCCCCTATGGCCCATGCTTGCCCATTGCTTCCCTGGGGGGTTCCGGTAACCCCTCCGGCACTCCATTTTTACCCGGTACCTCTTGGAACTCTTCCGGTGTCTGAATAACATCGTCCAATATATCATTCTTTATGTCTCGACCATTTCGAGACCCCTCGTCATGTCCGTGATCTCATCCGGGACTCCAAACAAACTTCGGTCATCAAAACACATAAATCATAATACAAATCGTCTTTGAACGTTAAGCGTGCGGACCCTACGGGTTCGAGAACTATGTAGACATGATCGAGACACATCTCTGATCAATAGCCAATAGCAGAACCTGGATGCTCATATTGGCTCCTACATATTCTATGAAGATCTTTATTGGTCAAACTGCACAACAACATACGTTGTTCCCTTTGTCATCGGCATGTTACTTGCATGAGATTTGATCGTCGGCATCATCATACCTAGTTCAATCTCGTTACCGACAAGTATCTTTACTCATTCTGTAATGTTTCATCCCGTAACTAACTCATTAGTCATAGAGATACCTCTCCGATAGACGGAGTGATGAGCATTTCTGAGTGGGCCCAGAGATACCTCTCCGATAGACGGAGTGACAAATCCTAATCTTGATCTATGCCAACCCAACAAACACCTTCGGAGACACCTGTAGAGCATCTTTATAATCAACCAGTTATGTTCTGACGTTTGATAGCACACAAGGTGTTCCTCCAGTATTTGGGAGTTGCATAATCTCATAGTCAGAGGAACATGTATAAGTCATGAAGAAAGCAGTAGCAATAAAACTAAACGATCATTATGCTAAGCTAACGGATGGTTCTTGTCCATCACATCATTCTCTAATGATGTGATCCCGTTCATCAAATGACAGCACATGTCTATGGTCAGGAAACATAACCATCTTTGATTAACGAGCTAGTCAAGTAGAGGCATACTAGGGACACTTTGTTTTGTCTATGTATTCACACATGTACTAAGTTTTTGGTTAATACAATTCTAGCATGAATAATAAAAATTTATCATGATATAAGGAAATATAAATAACAACTTTATTATTGCCTGTAGGGCATATTTCCTTCATTGCCCTCATGTATTGCGTGAGGATTGAAAAAGCTGAAGCGCGTGAAAAAGTATGAACACATTGCTCGGCTTGTCCTCGGGGTTGTGCATGATAAATACTTTGTGTTAAGAAGATAGAGCATGACAAGACTATATGATTTTGTAGGGATATCTTTCTTTAGTGTTGATATTTTGAAAGACATGATTGTTTGTTGGGATGCCTGAGTATTGATGTCTTTATGTCAAATTATAGACTATTGCTTTGAATCACTTATGTCTTAATATTCATGCCATGATTAGACATATGATCAAGTTTATGCTAGGTAGCATTCCACATCAAAAATTATCTTTTTTATCATTTACCTACTCGAGAACGAGCAAGAATTAAGCTTGGGGATGCTTTCCATCGTATCTATAACCTATTGATCCAGAGCCCAGTGCCAGTTCCTATTTTTTTTGCATGTTTTTTGTATCGCAGAAAATCCATATCAAAACAAAGTCCAAACACGATAAAAATTTACAGATAATTATTTTGGAACTTATGTGATTTTTGGGAGGTGGAATCAACGCAAACGAGGGCCCATAGAGCCCACAACCCACCAGGGCGCGCCACAGGCCCCAGGCTCGCCCTAGTGTCTTATGCCCTCGTCGTAAGGCGGTTGAGGCCCTTCTTCTGGCGCAGGAAAGATAATTTATGGAAAAAATCGTGTAAAAATTTCAGCGCAATTGGAGTTACAGATCTCCGGGAATTTAAGAAACCATGAAGGGCCAGATCTAGGGAGCACGAATCAGAAGAGAACAGAGGAAAAGATCCAATCTCGGAGGGGCTCCCGCCCCTCCGCTGCCATGGAGGCCATGGACAAGAGGGGGAACTCTCCTCCCATCTAGTGGGGGGGGGGGGCTCAGGAAAAATAAGGAGGGGGCTCTCTCCCTCTCTCTCCCGGTGGCGCCGGAGTGCCGCCAGGGCAAGGATCGTGACGGCGATCTACATCAACAACCTTGCTACCGTCAACACCAACTTTCTCCCCCTCTATGCAGCGGTGTAAGACCCCTTCTCCCCGCTGTAATCTCTACTTAAACATGGTGCTCAACTCCATATATTATTTCCCAATGATATTTGGCTATCCTATGATGTCTGATTGTATATTTTATTTATGCTGTTGTCCTACGGTGCCCTCCATCTCGCGCAAACATGAGGGCCCCCACTATAGGGTGTTACAATATGTTCATGTTTTGCTTATTGTTAGTGTTGCGGGGGATGATAGCAGCCCAAATGCGGATAAGTGGGTTATGGAGTATGGGATAAAGAGGACTTGATACTTAATGCTATGGTTGGGTTTCACGACCTTAAATCTTTAGTAGTTGCGGATGCTTGCTAGGGATCCAATCATAAGGGCATATGATCCAAGTAGAGAAAGTATGTTAGCTCATGCTTCTCCCTCATATAAAATTGCAAGAATGATTACCGATACTTGTTATCGATTGCTGATACATCTCTGTCATATCTATAATTTTTTATTGTTCCATGCCAATATTATTCAACTTTCATACACTTTTGGCAACTTTTTATACTATTTTTGGGACTAACATATTGATCCAGTGCCCAGTGCCAGCTCCTGTCTGTTGCATGTTTTATGTTTCGTAAAAAACCCATATCAAACGGAATAAAAACGGACGAAGAATATTTTTGGAATATTTATGATTTTTGGGAATAAGAATCAATGCGAGACGATGCTCGAGGGGCTCACGAGGAAGGGGGCACGCCCATGGGGGTGGGCGCGCCCTTCACCCTCGTGGACACCCCATAAGGCTGTTGCTGCTCTTCTTTTGTAGCAAGAAAGCTAATATCCGGAAACAAATCGTGTTGAAGGTTTCAATCCAATCGGAGTTACGGATCTCCGGGAATATAAGAAACAGTCAAAGGGCAGAATCTGAAAATGCAGAAACAGGGAGAGACAGAGAGACAGATCCAATCTCGGAGGGGCTCTCGCCCCTCCCATGCCATGGAGACCATGGACTAGAGGGGAAACCCTTCTCCCATCTAGGGAGAAGGTCAAGGAAGAAGAAGAAGAAAGGGTGCTCTCTCCCCCTCTCTCCCGGTGGCGTCGGAACGCCGCCGGGGCCATCATCATCACTGCGATCTACACCAACACCTCCGTCATCTTCAACAACATCTCCATCACCTTCCCCCATCTATCTACAGCGGTCCACTCTCCCGCAACCCGTTGTACCCTCTACTTGAACATGGTGCTTTTATGCTTCATATTATTATCCAATGATGTGTTGCCATCCTATGATGTCTGAGTAGATTTTCATTGTCCTATCGGTAATTGGTGAATTGCTATGATTGGTTTAATTTGCTTGTGGTTATGTTGCTGTCCTTTGGTGCCCATCATATGAACGCGCGCATGGATCACACCATAGGGTTAGTTGTATGTTGATAAGGACTGTGTATTGGAGGGCAAGAGTGACAGAAGCTTCAACCTAGCATAGAAATTGATGCATACGGGATTGAAGGGGGACCAATATATCTTAATGCTATGGTTGGGTTTTACCTTAATGAACGTTAGTAGTTGCGGATGCTTGCTAATAGTTCCAATCATAAGTGCATAGAATTCCAAGTTAGGGATGACATGCTAGCAATGGCCTCTCCCACATAAAACTTGCTATCGGTCTAGTAAAGTAGTCAATTGCTTAGGGACAATTTCACAACTCCTACCACCACTTTTCCACACTTTCTATACTCACTTTATTGCTTCTTTATCTAAACAACCCCTAGTTTATATTTACGTGCTCTTTATATTCTTCCAAATCTACCCAACAACACCTACAAAGTCCTTCTAGTTTCATACTTCTTCTAGGTAAAGCGAACGCTAAGCGTGCGCAGAGTTGTATCAGTGGTCGATAGAACTTGAGGGAATATTTTTTCTACATTTGGCTCCTCGTTGGGTTCGACACCCTTACTTATCGAAAGAGGCTACAATTGATCCCCTATACTTGTGGGTTATCAAGACCTTTTTCTGGCGCCGTTGCCGGGGAGTCATAGTGTGGGGTGAATATTCTTGTGTGTGCTTGTTTGCTTTACCACTAAGTAATTTTTATTTGCTGTTCTAAGTTGTTCTCTATCTTTAGTTATGGATATGGAACACGAAATACCAAAAAAATTAGTTGTACCTCCTACACCAATGGTTGAAGAACCACTCAAAATCTATCACACTCCTGAAGCTTTTTACTTGGATCATCTTTGATCCCTATGTGCTCGTGCTGAAACCCCAACTAGCTTAGTTGAGGGAAAAATCTTTAGATGAGCATGCTTGTTATGTGCGACACCGCTTATCTCAAAAAGGGAAACTTTTATTGGATCAAATTCATTGTTTGCAATGCTATGCTTGGAATTTATGTGAAATATATGATTTTACTTGTTGTTCTGAAAACCCTAAGAAACACCTTCGCTATCAATGTGAGTTTAGTGATAATGGAATCGTATTTTCGTATGCTAAGGGTGTTTATAATTACTATGATGTTCAACAAATTGAAGAATTTGTTGCTTTTTAAGGGTGCGTATGAAATTGCTTGTTTGATTGAAAAGTATGATGCTATTCTTTACAAATTTGAAAATTTGGCCATACTTCAATATTGTTATGATAATTATGCTTCTAATGCCTATGTTAAACCATATATTGAGGACTCCTCCACTGTCCAAGAAGAGACTAATATTTTGCAGGAATCTATGGAAGAAGAAATTGATGAAACTGTGAGCTCATTGGATGAAAAAGATGAGGAGGAGAGCGAAGAACAAAAGGAGGAAGAGCAGATTGATCACCCGTGCCCACCTTCTAATGAGAGTAACTCTTCAACTCATACATTGTTTAATTTCCCTTCGTGCTTACCGAAGGATGATTGCTATGATGATTCTTATGATCCCGTTGATTCTCTTGAAATACCCCTTTTTGATGATGCTTGCTATGCTTGTGGACAAGATGCCAATATGAATTATGCTTATGGAGATGAACTTGCTATAGTTCCTTATGTTAAACATGAAATTGTTGCTATTGCACCCACCCATGATAGTCCTATTATCTTTTCGAATTCTCCAAACTACCCTATATCCGAGAAGTTTGTGTTTATTAAGGATTATATTGATGGGTTGCGTTTTAATACTACACATGATGATTTTGATAGATATAATATGCATGTGCTTGCTGCTCCTACTTGCAATTATTATGAGAGAGGAACTATATCTCCACCTCCCTATGTTTCCAATATGATAAAATTGCAAGAAACTGTTTATACTATGCATTGGCCTTTACTTGGTGTGCATTAATTGTTCTTTTATGACATCCTGATGCATAGGAAGAGAGTTAGACTTCGTTGTTGCATGATATATGTTACTTTGTGCTCACTACTAAATTACAAATCATTGTTAATTAAAATTGGCTTTGATATACCTTGGGATACGGGTGGATTCATTAATTGAGCACTATATGCCTAGCTTAATGGCTTTAAAGAAACCGCTGCCAGGGAGACAATCTGGAAGTTTTAGAGAGTCATTTATTTCTGTTGTATGCTTTTATAAAGTTTTAACACAAAAAATAAAGAGGGGAACCCAAAAATTTTCAAAAAGGAAAGTGAAAGTGAGAAAGACAAGCATTGTTGAAGTGGGGGAGCTCCTTGAACTTTGTTCATGCTCACGGAAACTTTGTGAACCTTAATTACAGAAACTTTTCAACAAAAATAATTATCCCCTTATAAAATTCCATTGTATTGTAAAAATAATGTGCCAAGGTTTGCCTTTAGGATATTTACAATGCTTGTTGGTTTGTGCGGTGCAGGACAGAAACTTTGGCTGTAGTGCGCGATTTTACAGTTTTAACTGGAATGTCAAACGGTTCTGAAACTTTTTGCACTGTCTTTCTATACAAATTGTTTTTTTTTCTAATTTTGGAAGAATTTTTGGGGTACCATAAGTATGGTGAATGTTCAGATTACTACAGACTGTCCTGTTTAAGACAGATTCTGTTTTTGATGCATAGTTTGCTTGTTTTGATGAAACTATCAATTTCTATCGGTGGATTAAGCCATGGAAAAATTATATTACAGTAGCTACAATGCAAACACAAAATATGAATTGGTTTGCAACAGTACTTAGAGTAGTGATTTGCTTTATTATACTAACGGATCTTACCGAGTTTTTTGTTGAAGTTTTGTGTGGATGAAGTGTTCGAAGATCAAGGAGGTCTTGATATGAGGAAAAGGAGGAGAGGCAAGGTCTCAAGCTTGGGGATGCCCAAGGCACCCCAAGTTAATATTCAAGGAGACTCAAGCGTCTAAGCTTGGGGATGCCCCGGAAGGCATCCCATCTTTCTTCAACAAGTATCAGTATGTTTACGGATTCATTTCATTCATGCAATATGTGCAAATCTTGGAGCGTCTTTTGCATTTAGTTTTCACTTTTATTTTATGCGCCATGCCGGTATGAGATAGTCCTTGGTTGATTTATACAGTGCTCATTGCACTTATATCTTTTGAGTATGGCTTTATAGAGTGCTTCATGTGCTTCACTTATATCATTTGAAGTTTGGATTGCCTGTTTCTCTTCACATAGAAAACCGCCATTTCTAGAGTGCTCTTTTGCTTCACTTATATTTGTTAGAGCGTGGGCATATCTTTTGTAGAAAGAATTAAACTCTCTTGCTTCACTTATATCTATTTAGAGAGATGACAGGAATTGGTCATTCACATGGTTAGTCATAAAATCCTACATAAAACTTGTAGATCACTGAATATGATATGTTTGATTCCTTGCAATAGTTTTGCGATATAGAGATGATAATATGTTGGAAGTTCTAGTAGATGGTTGTGTTTAGTAAGAATATTGGTTATAAGGTTTGTGATTTCTGAAGCATGCACATATGGTCTCCTAACTATGTAACCAAATTGGCACGCATTGTATTTTGAATTTTTATCTTTGCGTGAAGGTCGGGGGCGCGTGATGGTTAACTCCTACCAACTTCCCCCCTAGGAGCATGCGTAGTAGTACTTTGCTTCGATTGCTAATTATTTTTTGCAATATGTATATGAGTTCTTTATGATTAATGTGAGTCCATGGATTATACGCACTCTTACACTTCCGCAATTTGCTAGCCTCTACGGTACCGTGCATTGCCCTTTCTCACCTCGAGAGTTGGTGCAAAATTCACCGGTGCATCCAAACCCAGTGATACGATACGCTCTATCACACATAAGCCTCCTTATATCTTCCTCAAAACAGCAACCATACCTACCTATCATGGCATTTCCATAGCCATTTCGAGATATATTGCCATGCAACTTTCATCATCATCATATACATGACTTGAGCATTCAGTGTCATATTGCTTTGCATGATCGTAAGACAGCTAGCATGATGTTTTCATGGCTTGTTCGTTTTTTGATATCTTTGCTATGCTAGATCATTGCACATCCTAGTACACTTCCAGAGGCATTCATATAGAGTCATATCTTTGTTCTAGTATCGAGTTGTAATATTGAGTTGTAAGTAAATAAAGTGTGATGATCATCATTATTAGAGCATTGCCCCATGAAAAAAAGGGAGAGGCCAAAGAAGCCTAAATAAAAAAAGGGGTCCAAAGTAGCCCGCCAAAAAAGAGAAAGGGGCAATGCTACTATCCTTTTACCACACTTGTGCTTCATCATAGCACCATGTTCTTCATATAGAGAGTCTCTTGAGTTATCACTTTCATATACTAGTAGGAATTTTCATTATAGAACTTGGCTTGTATACTCCGATGATGGGCTTCCTCAAATGCCCGAGGTCTTCATGAGCAAGCAAGTTGGATGCACACCCACTTAGTTTCAGTTTGAGCTTTCATACACTTATAGCTCTAGTGCATCCGTTGCATGGCAATCCCTACTCACTCACATTGATATCTATTGATGGGCATCTCCATAGCCCGTTGATTAGCCGCGTCGATGTGAGACTTTCTCCCTTTTTGTCTTCTCCACACAACCTCCACCATCATACTCTATTCCACCTGTAGTGCTATATCCATGGCTTGCGCTCATGTATTGTGTGAGGGTTGAAAAAGCTGAAGCGCGTTAAAAAGTATGAACCAATTGCTTGGCTGACACCTGGATGAGCGTGAGGGGTACCTTGTGTAAAGAAAAGGGAGCATAAAAGACTATATGATTTTGTAGGGATAACATTCTGTAAGCATTGGTATTTTGAAAGGCATGATTGTTTGTTGGGATGCCCGATTTATTATTGTTTTTATGTCAAATGATAGACTATTGCTTTGAATCACTCATGTCTTAATATTCATGCCATGATTAGATTACATGATCAAGATTATGCTAGGTAGCATTCCACATCAAAAATTATCTTTTTATCATTTACCTACTCGAGGACGAGTAGGAATTAAGCTTGGGGATGCTGATACGTCTCCGTCATATCTATAATTTTTGATTGTTCCATGCCAATATTATTCAACTTTCATATACTTTTGGCAATTTTTTATACTATTTTGGGGACTAACATATTGATCCAGTGCCCAGTTCCAGTTCCTGTCTGTTGCATGTTTTATGTTTCGCAGAAAAAACCCATATCAAACAGAGTCCAAATGGAATAAAAAAGGATGGAGAATATTTTCGGAATATTTATGATTTTTGGGAAGAAGAATCAACGCGAGACGATGCTCGAGGGGCCCACAAGGCAGGGGGCGCGCCCCTGACCCTCGTGGACACCCCGTAAGGTGGTTGCTGCTCTTCTTTTGCCGCAAGAAAGCTAATATCTAGAAACAAATCGTGTTGAAGGTTTCAATCCAATCGGAGTTACGGATCTCTGGGAATATAAGAAACGGTGAAAGGGCAGAATCTGAAAATGCAGAAACAGGGAGAGATAGAGAGACAGATCCAATCTCGGAGGGGCTCCCGCCCCTCGCACGCCATGGAGACCATGGACCAGAGAGGAAACCCTTCTCCCATCTAGGGAGAAGGTCAAGGAAGAAGAAGAAGAAGGGGGCTCTCTCCCCCTCTCTCCTGGTGGCGTCGAAACACCGCCGGGGCCATCATCATCACCGCGATCTACACCAACACCTCCGTCATCTTCACCAACATCTCCATCACCTTCCCCCATCTATCTACATCAGTCCACTCTCCCGCAACCCATTGTACCCTCTACTTGAACATGGTGCTTTATGCTTCATATTATTATCTAACGATGTGTTGCCATCCTATGATGTCTGAGTAGATTTTCGTTGTCCTATCGGTAATTGGTGAACTGCTATGATTGGTTTAATTTTCTTGTGGTTATGTTGCTGTCCTTTGGTGCCCATCATATGAGAGTGCACGTGGATCACACCATAGGGTTAGTTGTATGTTGATAAGGACTATGTATTGGAGGGCAAGAGTGACAGAAGCTTCAACCTAGCATAGAAATTGATGCATACGGGATTGAAGGGGGACTAATATATCTTAATGATATGGTTGGGTTTTACCTTAATGAACATTAGTAGTTGCGGATGCTTGCTAATAGTTCCAATCATAAATGCATATAATTCCATGTCAGGGATGACATGCTAGCAGTGGCCTCTCCCACATAAAACTTGCTATCGGTCTAGTAAAGTAGTAAATTGCTTAGGGACAATTTCGCAACTCCTACCACCACTTTTCCACACTCTCTATACTTACTTTATTGCTTCTTTATCTAAACAACCCCTAGTTTATATTTACGTGCTCTTTATATTCTTGCAAATCTACCCAACAACACCTACAAAGTCCTTCTAGTTTCATACTTGTTCTAGGTAAAGCGAACGCTAAGCATGCGTAGAGTTGTATTGGTGGTCGATAGAACTTGAGGGAATATTTGTTCTACCTTTAGCTCCTCGTTGGGTTCGACACTCTTACTTATCAAAAAGGGGGACCGATATATCCTAATGCTATGGTTGGGGTTTACCTTAATGAACATTAGTAGTTGTGGATGCTTGCTAATAGTTCCAATCATAAATGCATAGAATTCCAAGTCAGGGATGACATGCTAGCAGTGGCCTCTCCCACATAAAACTTGCTATCGGTCTAGTAAAGTAGTCAATTGCTTAGGGACAATTTCACAACTCCTACCACCACTTTTCCACACTTGCTATACTTACTTTATTGCTTCTTTATCTAAACAGCCCCTAGTTTATATTTACATGCTCTTTATATTCTTGCAAATCTACCCAACAACACCTACAATTACTTCTAGTTTTATACTTGTTCTAGGTAAAGCGAACGCTAAGCATGCGTAGAGTTGTATCGGTGGTCGATAGAACTTGAGGGAATATTTGTTCTACCTTTAGATCCTCGTTGGGTTCGACACTCTTACTTATCAAAAGAGGCTAAAATTGATCCCCTATACTTGTGGGTTATCAATTGCCTAGGGACAAATGACTTTCTTGTTGACAAAAGCTATCTACTTTTATTACCTTGCAATTTATTTGTAGTTTTATTCTCGCAAAGTACTCATAGTTTTATTCTCGGATTTCATACTCATTTTCGGTAAAGCAAACGCCAAGTGTGCGTAGAGTTGTATCGATGGTCGATAGAACTTGAGGGAATATTTGTTCTACCTTTAGCTCCTCGTTGGCTTCGACACTCTTATTTATTGAAGAAGGCTACAAATGATCCCCTATACTTGTGCATTATCAGGCTTGTTTCAACCCATATAATGCTTTGTCAAGCTTGCATACATGAGTTGGTGCGTGTTGATTTTCAGAGCTAATAGGTTGTTTCATGTACACTTCCTCTTCCAAAACACCATGAAGGAACGCGTTCTGTACATCTAGCTTTCTGAGACTCTAGCCCTGGACACAGCAATAGACAAAACAAGACGAATAGTGTCAACTTTTTCAACAGGACTAAAGGTGTCCTCATAGTCTATACCATACCGTTGTTTAAAGCCCTTGGCCACAAGTCTTGCCTTGTAGCGATCAATGGTGCCATCAGATTTTCTCTTAATCCAAAACCCATTTGCAATCAATGATATTTTACCTTGCTGGGGGGAACCAAGTGCCATGTTTTGTTTTTCTTCAAGGCCATGTATTCCTCATGCATAGCCTTTTCCAATTCTCATCTGCAAGTGCTTCTTCTACTGTGTGTGTGGTTCGCCTGGTTCACCTGTGGAACACACCATTCCATATTTTGTAACATGCTTATAGTTAACTGGTTGTATTACCCCTTTCTGTAGCAGTGCATTAAAAAATACACTTCCGTGATGATACGTGTTTGTCACAGTAGGTCACGTTTTCTGTCATGCATGTACATCCATGACGATTTTATGACAGAATCAAGATACTCATACATGTGCTGTCATAGAAGTGTTCCATGACATTACCAAAATTATCATCACAGAAGTGTCAACTTCCATGACGATAAATCATGCGTCACAGAAGTGCTTTCGTCAAGGGTGACTGACACGTGGCATCCACTGTGATGAACGCCGTTAAGCTATCGGGTCGTATTTTGGATCCGATAACCCGTTAACAGCCCGGACCAATGGGAAATTTCCACGTGTAAAATTCTGATTGGTCGGATGAAACACGTGTCAGCTCGTTAGTGGGTCAGATAGACGCCTATGATATGTCGACACGTGCGACAGCCCACCACTGGCCCATTTAGCTTACAAAGCCGACCCGTTTGACTTGGTCAAAAGTTAGCAGTCTGGCCCATGAAAAGCCTGTTAACTCTCTTTGCAAATAGCCCATTTTACGGCCCGGTAACTCACAACCCGTTAGGGACTAATGGAAATCGTCCCAACAACGTCATGTGGGCCATCAAATATAACACCAGCCCGTTTCACTTTCAGCCCATGTATGGCCCACGACGTCTTTCGGCCCATATGAGGCCTTCGTATCTTTAGGCCCTTTAGAGGCCCACAGTGACTCTAACCCCATAATGAACAGTAAATTTCTTTATACCCGTTAACGGTCCATGATTCACATGGGCTGTTTCCAACCCGTGTTAGCTTTCGGCCTATTGACGGCCCATACATTCTTGGGCTCCTTTCCGGCCCTTGATTACTTTCGGCCCTTACTCGCATGTTCCCCTAATGGGCCAAATTCAGCCCATGGCAAGAGTCAGCCCGTTTCTGGCCTGTTAACCCGTTGCGCCATTTCCAACCCATTCTATATTTCGACCCATTAACGACCCATTATGCCTGTGACAGAATTAAGCCTTTGCTGTCCTCTGTCCTGTTAATGGCCCGTTACTGTGTTGGGCTGATACCAATTACGCCCGTTTACGGCCCATGTAGACCCATTTATCCGACGGCCCGAGGGCCACTGATTCTACGACCCTGTTGGAGGCCCATTTATCGACGGTCTGTAGGAGACCCATGGATCCTACGACCCATGGCAGGGTCAAGGTTACCACAGTCCATATATGGCCCATGGTTGTTGCGACTATCGGCGTCAAAACCGGCGGATCTTGGGTAGGGGGTCCCGAACTATGCGTCTAAGGCTAATGGTAACAGGAGGCGGGGGACACGATGTTTACCCAGGTTCGGGCCCTCTCTATGGAGGTAATACCCTACTTCCTGCTTGATTGATCTTGATGATATGAGTATTACAAGAGTTGATCTACCACGAGATCGATGAGGCTAACCCTAGAAGCTAGCCTATGATTATGATTGTTGTTCTTGTCCTACGAACTAAACCCACTGGTTTATATAGACACCGGAGGGGGCTAGGGTGTAACGCCCCGAGTTCGATGCGCCAGGTGTCCGCCAGTTATTCGCCGTAGTTGCCATGTCATTTGCTTGCGTGTTGCATATTGCCATGTCATCTTGTGCATTTCATTATGCATACGTGTTCGTTTCATGCATCCGAGCATTCTCCCCGTTGTCTGTTTTGCAATCCGGCACTCCCATGCCCTCGGGCGTTCCCCTTTTGTCTCCTGTTGTGAGTGGGTGTTAAACTTTCATGGAATGGACCGAGGTTTTGCCAAGCGGCCTTGGTATAGCACCGGTAGACCGCCTGTCAAGTTTCATGCCATTTGGAGGTCGTTTGATGCTCCAACGGTTAACCGGGTAACCGCAAAGCCCCTTTTGTATTGCAGCCCAACACCCCTCCAAAGTGACCCAACAACCCATTCCAACCCCCTCCATGCTCTCGGTCGTTCGATCACGATCACGTGGCCAAAAATTGCTCCCCATTTGGACTCTCCTAGATCCCAGAATCTATAAATAGGCCTTCCCCGTCCAAATTCTCGGTCTAACCCTAGCCTTCCTCTTCCTCGCGCTTCCGGAAACGTCCAACCCCGCGCCGGACATGTCCACCGCCCCAGCCACCACACTCCGACCAATCGTGCGTCGCCACGTCACCCCGCCGCCGCCCGCAGCCAATCCGGCTTCGCCACCTCACCCGTGCACTCACCCTCTCTCTCCTCCCACCACCGCGCGGCCCGCGGGACCCGGATCGGGCCTGCGCGAGCCCGCACCGCCGCCGCCGTCCGCCCGTTCAGCTCGAGCCCCGTCCGCCGCCCGCCGCCGTTGATCTGCCCCGCCGACGGTGCGCTGCCACGCCGCCCGGTCTCACCTCGTCGCCTCTGCCGCCGCTAGAGCCCAAGGCGCCTCCCCGCGCTACCCGACGCCGACCTCCGGCCGCCGCCTCGCCAGCCGGACGCCGCCTGCGCCGCCTCCGTTCGCCGCCCTCGCCACGCCCCTTGCCGCCCGGTCGGATCTGGCGCCTTCCCCTCGCCGAAGCGCTTCCTCCCTCACCCAGGCCGCCTCCTTCCTCAACTCCGGTGGCCCGAGCCGGCCATCCTAGGGATCCACGCCGCGCTAGATCCAGATCCGGACGAACCCTAAGGTTGACCCCGAAATTTCCCTAAATTCCTAAATATTTGCATATTCTGGTGCATACTTTGACATGCCATATCTCCATGCATACTGCTCCGTTTTGGGCATATAATATATCAAAATGTTCGCCATGAGATGCTCTACATTTTGTTCCATTGTGCCATGCTAGATTTATATAATCTTGATGTCCTAATCATCGTTGCAAGAGTGCTATATGATGTTATCTGCTGTCTGTTAACAGAACTTGATGATTTGTCTTTTTTGTTGCATTTTGTGTGTGCATCCTATGAGCATGAGTCCTAGATGAGTTTTGAACTATGATATGCCATCTTTACAGGGGTGCAATCCATGTATTTTTGTGAGTCTTGTAGTGAGTGCATCAAGCTTGTTAAGTAGAGTACTTGCTGTTGCTGTTTTGCTAGGCTGAATCTGTTATTTCGTGATGCTATGTAAACCTGCTGCTACAAGTCATTCTATGCATAATCTGGAGATGTTCACTAAGGATGTTTTGTTATACATGTCATGCTCTATCCATCCATTTCCCTGGTTTTATTTATAGCCTGCTTTAGCTTGTTGTAATCTTGCTCACAAATTGCTAAATAATGTTGCTGTCAGCCTATTAACATTAAGTTCAGTTTTGCCATGTGATTTGCTAGTGATACATGTACCCTATGAACTTGTTCTTGCCATTCTTAGCTTCACAAACATGTATTCTTACTGTTGGTTGCCTTGTCATACCATGTATTGCTCTGGGGTGAGTGTAACAAGCTCACCAACATGTCTACTTATTGTTGTTCCTGTCATGTATGAATCTGTCATATAACTTGCCATGTTTACATGGGTGCCATCATATCTTCTGGTCCTTTTTGGCTCATGGTCAGTAAGGGACTTTTGTTCTATGCAATTAGTAGGTTCATGCCATGCCTTTGGTGCCATGATAAGTTCCTGTAGCATGTTGTATGATAGCTCTAAACATTGCAACCTGATGTTATTTCTGCAAAGCCTGTAAACTGTTATTATTTGCAATCTTGCCATGTCTTTTTGAGCATTTTCTAGTGATTTCTGGAGATAGTTAAGTGTTCATGTTTTTTTATGATTTATCTGTATATCATGTCCATGCCTTTTGTTCTCATGTTGGGGTGCTGTAGCATGTTGTTTTGATGCTTGCAAGATGCCTAGTTGATGTTTTGGACAGCTTGTCCTTTAAACTTGTATGGAGTGTATGCGTTGCACCGTTGCTCCGTTTTGAGTGTGCTCTATATGAAACTTGCTTAGAATTGCATGTAGTTTCATATTACCTTGTTGAATCCATGTTTTGAGTGTGTTTGCTTGATGTTTGTATGCATTTTGCATCAATGCCATGTTTAACTTGTTTTGCTCATATCTTCTAGGCCGTAGCTCCGAATTAAATGAACTTTATATGTAACTTGACTAGAATCTTGTGTAGATCATCTTGGCGCATCTTTAACTTGCTGTTTAACAACTTGAACATAAGGTTTATTCAGATCTGGACCAATTTCGAAATTTGCATATGAGGACTTTCCAGAATTGTTATATGTTGTTCCCGACCACATTTAAACTTGCTTTGATGTGTTGCTCTTGTTTGCAGCATCTCTTGCCATGGGTAGCTTCATGTAGCTTTGTCATGCATCATGCTTGTTGTGCATCATGTCATGTTTATGTGTGGTGTGTTTACCATGTTGTGTGCTTCTTCTCGATAGTTCCCGTTTCGTTGCGATCGTGAGGATTCGTTCGTCTACGCTTGGTTCGGCTTCATCCGTTCGTCTTCTTCATGGAATCGTTCTTCTTCCTAGCGGGATTTCAGGCAAGATGACCGCTACCCTGTACCTCACTACTATCATTGCTATGCTAGTTGCTTCGTTCTGTCGCTATGCTGTGCTACCTATCACTTGTTCGTCAATCCTCCCAAATTGCCATGTCAGCCTCTAACCTTTTTCACCCTTCCTAGCAAACCATTGCTTGGCTATGTTACCGCTTTTGCTCAGCCCCTCTTATAGCGTTGTTAGTTGCAGGTGAAGTTGAAGATTGCTCCATGGTGGACAGGATTATGTTGGGATATCACAATATCTCTTATTTTAATTAATGCATCTATATACTTGGTAAAGGGTGGAAGACTCGGCCTTATGCCTGGTGTTTTGTTCCACTCTTGCCGCCCTAGTTTCCGTCATACCAGTGTTATGTTCCCGGATTTTGCGTTCCTTACACGGTTGGGTGATTTATGTGACCCCCTTGACAGTGTGCTTTGAATGAAACTCCTCCAGCAAGGCCCAACCTTGGTTTTACCATTTGCCTCACCTAGCCCTTTTCCCCTTGGGTTTCCGGAGCCCGAGGGTCATCTTTATTTTAGCCCCCCGGGCCAATGCTTGTCTAAGTGTTGGTCCAAACCGAACGATGTCCGGCGCCCCTGGGCAACCAGGGTCTATGCCAACCCGTCGTCTTGCTCATCCGGTGTGCCCTGAGAACAAGATATGTGCAGCACCTATCGGGATTTATCGGCACATCCGGGCGGCTTTGCTGGTCTTGTTTTACCATCGTCGAAATGTCTTGTAAACCGGGATTCCGAGTCTGATCGGGTCTTCCTGGGAGAAGGTATATCCTTCGTTGATCGCGAGAGCTTATCATGGGCTAAGTTGGGACACCCCTGCAGGGTTATAAACTTTCGAAAGCCGTGCCTGTGGTTATGCGGTAGATGGGAATTTGTTAATGTCCGGTTGTAGATAACTTGACACCAGATACGAATTAAAACGCACCAACCGCGTGTGTAGCCGTGATGGTCTCTTTTCGGCGGATGTCCGGGAAGTGAACACGGTTTTGGGTTATGTTTGACGTAAGTAGGAGTTCAGGATCACTTCTTGATCATTGCTAGCTTCACGACCGTTCCGCTTGCTCTCTTCTCGCTCTTATTTGCGTATGTTAGCCATCATATATGCTTAGTCACTGCTGCGACCTCACCACTTTACCCCCTTCCTTTCCCATTAAGCTTTGCTAGTCTTGATACCGATGGTAACGGGATTGCTGAGTCCTCGTGGCTCACAGATTACTACAACAACAATTGCAGGTACAGGTTTCGCGATGATCTTGACGCGAGAGTGATGTTTGCCTGTTTTGGAGTTCTTCCTCTACTTCTTCTTCGATCAAGGGGTAGGTTCCAGGTCGGCAGCCTGGGCTAGCAGGGTGGATGTCATTTGAATTTCTGTTTGTGTTTCATCCGTAGTCGGATGTGGCTCTTGTGTATGATGATGTTGTATTCGGGTGGCATTGTATGCCTTTTGTATGTATCCCCATCTATTATGTAATGTTGATGTAATGATATCCACCTTGCAAAAGCGTTTCAATATGCAGTTCTATCCTTGGTGGGACCTTCGAGTCTCTTTAGTATAGTATCGCATATTGGGCATGACATAGGGTTACACAGAGTCGGTTACTGTAACACCCCAAAAAATTTTAACCAGGTTTTAGTTATTAAAATTTTGCCAAGAGTTAAAATTTTGCCTGCAAGAATTTTTGTTGATTTCAAAACCTTTCTTTTATATTAAGGATTTATTTCTCCCAAGTGGATCCTTCCAAACATATTGAACTTCTATGCCATCTCATTAAAACAATTTCCTAATCAGTAGATTTATTTATTAAATTATTCCACCCTGAGCTATATTCTTTAAAATGACTTGTTTTAAGTTTGGAGCTCTTTTTGTACTACAACCATTTGATAAACTTAACTAAAAATTCCACCAAAATTTGGAGATGTCATGTGATGCCTCTAAATCACTTTTATGCAATAATATAGTTCATTCATTGCATATTTGGAGTGCTACACATGTTTTTCTTCTCTGGTCCAGTAGCATTTTTGCACTGCAACCCTTTTAAATATTTGTTTCTAGCTTCCACCAAAATTATGGGATGTCAGTAGCAGCATGTGATTCCATTATATGCAAAGACCCAATGATGTTCTTTGAAAATTTTGAGTGAATCAACCTAATCTTCATTCTGGTCCATCATGATGGTTTGTACAGCATCCCTATTATTGCTTGCTCTTTGGCCCTTGATTCCTTCTCCTACTTGTAGTCCTCCATGCTAAACCCCTAAGTCCAGGAGCATGCAACCATTGGCATATTTTTGGTTCATGAAATAATGCCACTCACATCCTGTCCAGATTTGAAGTTCTGCAAAACTTGCACTAGCAAGTTTGTGCTTTTCATCAACTAACCTCACCACCCTCTTGTGCATCCAAGGAGACACTAATCTGGAAGATTTGGCCCCTCCAAGAATAGCCTAGGTGCCTTTGGCATTTTGACAAACACCTGGAGTGCATGGACTGATTTGGCATGATCTCAAGTATACATTATGAACTTGGCCACCTGACCAAACCACCTTGTCCCTGGAGTTTCCCTCTATCACTAGCCTAGTTATGTTGCTTGCCAACCTCACCTGTGACCTGTAGCGTGCCACGGCATTGTGTCAAACACCTTCCGTGCGTGCACTGGACGCTCCCAGAGCGCGCATATTGCATGCGCGTGCGCCCGAGCCGCCGCATCACGCCCCGCACTCACCCCAGCCCGTGACCGACCGCAGCCAGCACGCCGTGTCCCCTTGCACGCTGCATGCTCCCCCTCACGGCAACGCGACAAGCAGAGCCTCGCCGCGTTCCCAGGAAGCCAAGGACTAGCCGCCACGGCCGCCCGACAGCCCTGCTCAGGCCAGCACCGCCCAAGCCACCCCGGCTCGCCACCTGCCCCTGTGAACAGCACAAGCTTATCACCTCGCCCGTCGGCTAGCTACCGTCGTCGCCACGATGCCCTGACGCTACAGGGAGGCGGTTCGCCATCGTCCTTATCGCCGGCCGCCTCGAACCGACCTCCACCGCGTATATAAGGGCCCCGGAGCTCAATCGAGTCCGGGAGCAACCTCCAGTGATCCTCCTAGAGCTACCCTGGCCAGCATTCGAGGAGGGGAAGGCCTTCTTCCCCGAGTCCGGCCAGTTCGGTTGCCGCCAAGCCCCGGTTGATTCCGTCACCACCAGGGCCTCTCCTTCTCCAATCTCTCCACTAAGAACTCTCCCTTCCTCTCGCGAGCACAACCCCTCGCTCAATTTTGGTCGGAGACCACCGTAGCCCAAAAATCACTTTGTCACCGAAGCCCCCCTCCGTCGCGGAGCTCGCCGCCGGCGACTCCCTGCACCTCCGGCGACCCTGCGACCACCGGAAGGACCGCCTAGGAGTGGCGGATCCATCCCTGCTCTTAGATGTCCGCGAAAAGACGCCGTTCGCCGGCGACAATCGCCGGACGCCCCGCCTCTGCTCGGGCAGAGAAGAGGAGGGAGTGGGGACTGGTCAAACCTGACCAGTGGGCCCCCTTGACCCACTGTCAGTGACCCAGCCCCGCCTCCACGCGTTTAAGTGGAAGCGTAAAGACTCCGAGTACGTCTCCCCGTTTTGAAGGCGTATTCTGCCCGAAGCGTTTTCTTTTCTGTTTATTATTAAAAACATATTTTGACCAAATCTTTGACTGGCTTTATCTTTTTAATATAACTCCAAATGAATTAATTCTTTTTCCTACCTCTCTCAAATTTGATCTAGTTTATTTTAAGATTTAATTGAAAAATTTTCCAAACAACTTTTTGTGCTGTTTTTATTTTTGTGTGTTAATTCATTTATATTTCTAAAATAGGATTTTTGAAGAGAGGAGATGTATTTCAAGAGTTTGAAATGCACCCTGCCTTCCCATGACCTGAAGGCAAGCATTCTGAACCCTGGCATGATATTTTTGAGTGTTCGTTGACACATTTATCACACTACCTCCTTTTTGGAGAAAATGTTATTTCATGTGAGATGATCATGTGCATGGATGCATATTTGTGATTTCCATGCTGTTGGAAATGATCACACTTGTGATGATAATCATCCTCATGTGCCTTGCATGCATACCGGCAGGAACCTGGGAAAACTCTGCCTTGGGTAGGCATGAGTTTGTCGCCGGTCTCCGTCGGGATGGTTATGTCTGGTACGGCATGGTAAGGTAATATGAGCGGTGACTCTGTTCGTTGAAATATATTCGTTATGCTAATCATGCAGGGAATACCTAAACCTCCTGAGTCGACCATAGATCGGGTCTTGTTCCAGTAACCCCCATACTTGTTTTGTACTACCACTCGTCTCTACAACAAGTAGAGTACGGTTCAGTAATTTGCCAACCCCTTTCTAGCACACACCGTACAGAGGGGCCGGGATGAGGGTACCACGGCCATGGATTAAAGCCAGTCATCCGGTCAGGGGGCATGGGTGTTTTCGGTTGTAGCCGAGGGGGTAGCTTCCCCAGTTTTGTGCGCGGTATAAATTTTGTGATCCCATGCTAATCGAGGTTGTAGCCTCCCCACTTAGAGTTTTGCTTAACGGGTGTCGTGGGTGATTCCAAACACCGGTGAGTTAAGCTGTTGTGTGCAAGTCAGGTGCGTTTTCATTTAAAAGACCGTAGACGGAATTAGTCCCGATGGACTAAAGAAATCAGTTACTCGTGGGTAAAAGAGTACACCCTCTGCAGAGATTAAACCTAATCGAATAGCCGTGTCCATGGTTAAGGATTACAGTCTGGGATGGGTCGAGTGTCGGTCTTAGTGTCGGTCTTCGGAGGTGAAAGTGTTAAACCAGAACTGGTATCACGACTTGTGATTTGTGATGATGATGATTATTATTTTATTGTGGACTAAACCGTGATATTATTGGTATTATCGCATATCCCTGGGATGGTTCTACCTCCAGGATGTTCACTATGATTATTTTTTTAAAGCCCTTCTGTGGTGTCGCTCAGACGCCCGACTGTGGCATTTCTTTTAAAGCCCTTTCTGTGGTGTCGCTCAGACGCCCGACTGTGGCATTTCTTTTAAAGCCCTTTATGTGGTGTCGCTCAGACGCCCGACTGTGGCATTTCTTTTAAAGCCCTTTATGTGGTGTCGCTTAGACGCCCGACTGTGGCATTTCTTTTAGAGCCCTTTATGTGGTGTCGCTCAGACGCCCGACTGTGGCATTTCTTTTAAAGCCCTTTATGTGGTGTCGCTTAGACACCCGACTGTGGCATTTCTTTTAAAGCCCTTTATGTGGTGTCGCTCAGACGCCCGATTGTGGCATTTCCTTTAAAGCCCTTTATGTGGTGTCGCTCAGACACCCGACTGTGGCATGCTTGTTATTTATTTCATTATATTTTTAATACTTCTTTGATATTACATATTCATATACAACATGCTTACACGCATCAGAGTTATGTTTATATTTTAGTGACTGACGTCATGAGTATAAAATATTTTTAGCACATCATTGCAATATTATCCCTATGTTCATAATGTTTGCGAGTACATTCAAAGTACTCACTGGCTTGTCCCTGGCTATTGTCTTGACCAGATTTCTTGTGCGGAGAGGAGTGACCGTGATGACAGCCCTGGAACCTAAGCAACAGTGATAGCAGCCTCGCGAAGATAGGAGTTAACCTGGTCAGCTGTTCCCGTGGGAAATGGAGTTCCATGGACAGTGATGTTTCACAGCCCGCTTCCGCCATCAACCACTAGAAACCGTTTGTTGTACTCACAGACCAGAATGGTCTTATACTACAAAATTTGTATTTGCTTGGAATTTCTGTATCAAGTTGGTGCCTCATCAGCTAACAGTTATCCTGGGGCTGATGAGCACAAGGGCCATTTTCTAGGAATTAGTACCCGGAGAATCGGTCCCCACAGTTACAAAGAAGTAAATCTACATATCTGAATCGCCAAGATTGCCTTCCACGCAAAGGAGAGTCCCATCCGGACATGGGACGAAGTCTTCTATCTTGTATCTGCATAGTCCAATAGTCCGGCCAAAGTATATAGTCCGGCTATCCGAGGACCCCTAAATCTAGGACTCCCTCAGTAGCCCCTGAACCAGGCTTCAATGACGATTGAGTCCGGCGCGCAGATTGTCCTCGTCATTGCAAGGCGGGCTCCTTCTTCGAATACTCCAAAATAGATCTTGAACACAAGAATCATGTCCGGCTCTGCAAAAACAAATTCCACGTACCACCGTAGAGAGTATAATATTTCACGGATCTAATCTGCTGACAGTTTATTCACAGCATGACATCACACCACGGCCTGGTCATTATTCGAGCCATTTTATCAGCCTGCCACAACATGATTTACTAGGCGGTTTCATTGGCACATCTTATCGAAGCAGAGATCGTGTCCCCTTGTTACGGGATACTCATTAATACGGGTGTGGGTAACCCAACCGAGCTACTAGCCCGTCGCTTGGAAAATAAGTGAGCTTTAGGGCATGTGGAGAGGCGCATGATCTGCCTTTATAAAGGGATAAGGATTCCCCTCTCTCACCCATGCCTTCTGCTTCCTCTGCTCATCCATTCTCGAGCTCCAACGCCCAAGCTTTCGCCTTCTCTGCAAAAATACTCCAGACATGTCCGGTGCAGGAGGCAAGTGGATGGCCTCCTCCGTCAAGAAGGAAGACATCAAGAAACTCCAGGGGTCAGATATTTGTCCAAGGACATCGCGCATCGGCTTCCGGCCAAGGGGCAGGTCGTCCCTACCCCGGAGCCCCAGGAAAGGGTGGTATTCCTCTCCCATTTTGTCCGCGGGCTGGGATTCCCCCTACACCCGTTCGTCCGCGGATTAATGTTCTATTATGGGCTAGATTTGCATGATTTTGCCCCCAACTCTATCCTCAACATCCCGGCATTTATTGTCGTGTGCGAGGCCTTTCTCTGCATCCCACCTCACTTCGACTTATGGCTGAAGACTTTCAATGTGAAGCCAAAAGTGGTGAGCGGCCAACAAGCGGAGTGCGGAGGCTCCATGGTGGGTAAGATGCCCAATGTCACATGGCCTGAAGGTTCTTTTGTGGAGACCATAAAGGGGTGGCAATCGGGGAGGTTCTACATCACCGAGCCGCATGACACCAACTGGGCAGTGACCCCTGAATTCCGATCTGGCGTTCCCATGAGGCTCACCTCCTGGAAGGTGAAGGGCCTATCCTGGGGTTTAGCGGAAGAACTGACCAGACTCCAGACATGTGTCCAAAACATGGTGAGCAAGAAAATCAAGCTCGTCAATGTGACCCAAGTCATGCTCTTCCGTCGGATCCTTCCGTGCAAGGGACGGGTTTACAATTTGTGGGAGTTCGATCCGGCCGAACACCAGATGCTAATAGAGCTCTTCGACTCAAGGCACGAAGACATCTGGAAAGTGCTTTTCAAGGCCGACGAGACACCACCGCCCACGACCAAAGATCGCGGGCTCAGCGCAAAACACCGAGCTAATCCGGTGAGTTATCATTTTCGCGAGACATGCCCTTTTACTAACATGCCTGCGGGAGGAACCTAAGGCTCCATACCAATTTTTCAGGATTGGGTAACGGTAGCGGAGAGGATCGACTGTCTGGCCCCGCAACCTGAAGATCCAGAATCACCTCTCCTGACGAGGATGCTATTTCCGGCGCCCTATGAGGTGCCGGAGAAGAAGGCCAAGAAGGCAGCCACGGGGACCAGAGATGGTCTCCGATGCAAGGGTGCTTCAGACACGACGTCTGATGTCTACTACACAACCTTCTTCTTGTAGACGTTGTTGGGCCTGCAAGTGCACAGGTTTGTAGGACAGTAGCAAATTTCCCTCAAGTGGATGACCTAAGGTTTATCAATCCATAGGAGGCGTAGGATGAAGATGGTCTCTCTCAAGAAACCCTGCAACCAAATAACAAAGAGTCTCTTGTGTCCCCAACACACCCAATACAATGGTAATTTGTATAGGTGCACTAGTTCGGCGAAGAGATGGTGATACAAGTGCAAAATAGATAGTAGATATAGGTTTTTGTAATCTGAAATAATAAAAACAGCAAGGTAGCAAGCGGTAAAAGTGAGCGTAAACGGTATTGCAATGATAGGAAACAAGGCCTAGGGTTCATACTTTCACTAGTGCAAGTTCTCTCAACAATAATAACATAGATAGATCATATAACAAGCCCTCAACATGCAACAAAGAGTCACTCCAAAGCCACTAATAGCGGAGAACAAACATAGAGATTATGGTAGGGTACGAAACCACCTCAAAGCTATTCTTTCGGATCGATCTATAAAAGAGTTCGTACTAGAATAACACCTTAATACACAAATCAACCAAAACCCTAATGTCACCTAGATACTCCATTGTCACCTCAAGTATCCGTGGGCATGATTATACAATATGCATCACACAATCTCAGATTCATCCAACCAACATAAACGTACTTCAAAGAGTGCCCCAAAGTTTCTACCGGAGAGTCAAGAACGTGTGCCAACCCCTATGCATAGGTTCCCAATGTCACGAAACCCGCAAGTTGATCACCAAAACATACATCAAGTGGATCGCAAGACATACATCAAGTGTTCTCATAAAATACTCAATCTGATAAGATAACTTCAAAGGGGAAACTCAATTCATCACAAGAGAGTAGAGGGGGAGAAACATCATAAGATCCAACTACAATAGAAAAGCTCGGGATACATCAAGATCGTGCCATAGACGGAACACGAGAGAGAACACGAGAGAGAGAGAGAGATCAAACACATAGCTACTGGTACATACCCTTAGACCCGAGGGTGAACTACTCCCTCCTCGTCATGGAGAGCGCCGGGATGATGAAGATGGCCACCGGTGATGGGTTCCCCCCTCTGGCAGGGTGCCGGGAAGGGCTCCGATTGGTTTTTCGTGCCTCTGGAGGCTTGCGGCGGCGGAACTCCCGATCTATCTTCTGTTCTAGAAGTTTTAGGGTACGTAGGTATATATGGGTGCAAGGAGTACGTCGGTGGAGCTACGGGGGCTCCACGAGGCAGGGGGGCGCGCCCAGGGGGGAGGGCGCGCCCCCCACCCTCGTGAGCACCTCCCGTATCTCCTGACGTGCACTCCAAGTCCATCGGGTGGCTTTCCTTCCAAAAATAACTTCTCCAGTTGATTTCATTCCGTTTTGACTCCGTCTGATATTCCTTTTCCTCGAAACACTGAAATAGGCATAAAACAGCAAATCTGGGCTGGGCCTCCGGTTAATAGGTTAGTCCCAAAAATAATATAAAAGTGGATAATAAAGCCCAATATTGCCTAAAACTGTAGATAAAGTAGCATGGAGCAATAAAAAATTATAGATACGTTGGAGACGTATCAAGCATCCCCAAGCTTAATTCCTACTCGTCCTCGAGTAGGTAAATGATAAAAAAGAATTTTTGATGCGGAGTGATACTTTGGCATAATTTCAATGTAAATCTTCTTAATTGTGGTATGAATATTCAGATCCGAAAGATTCAAGACAAAAGTTCATATTGACATAAAAGTAATAATACTTCAAGCGTACTAATCAAAGCAATCATGTCTTCTCAAAATAGCATGGTTAAAGAAAGTTATCCCTACAAAATCATATAGTCTGGCTAAGCTCTATCTTCATCACATAAAGTATTTAATCATGCACAACCCTGATGATGAGCCAAGCAATTGTTTCATACTTTAATAATCTCAAACTCTTTCAACTTTCACGCAATACATGAGCGTGAGCCATCGACGTAGCACTATAGGTGGAATAGAATGGTGGTTGTGGAGAGGACAAAGAAGGAGAAGATAGTCTCACATCAACTAGGCGTATCAATGGGCTATGGAGATGCCCATCAATAGATATCGATGTGAGTGAGTAGGGATTGCCATGCAACGGATGCACTAGAGCTATAAGTATAAGAAAGCTCAACAAAAGAAACTAAGTGGGTGTGCATCCAACTTGCTCACTCACAAAGACCTAGGGCACTTTTGAGGAAGCCCATCATTGGAATATACAAGCCAAGTTCTATAATGAAAAATTCCCACTAGCATATGAAAGTGACAACATAAGAGACTCTCTATCATGAAGATCATGGTGCTACTTTGAAGCACAAGTGTGGTAAAAGGATAGTAGCATTGTCCCTTCTCTCTTTTTCTCTCATTTTTATTTTTATTTTGGTGGGCTTCTTTGGCCTCTCCCTTTTTATTTGGGCTTCTTTGGCCTCTTTTATTTTTCATAAAGTCCTTAGTCTCATCCTGACTTATGGGGGAATCATAGTCTCCATCATCCATTCCTCACTGGGACAATGCTCTAATAATGATGATCATCACACTTTTATTTTTTCTTACAACTCAACAATTACAATTCGATTCTAGAACAAAATATGACTCTATATGAATGCCTCCGGCGGTGTACCGGGATATGCAATGAATCAAGAGTGACATGTATGAAAGAATTATGAAGGTGGCCATGCCACAAATACAATGTCAACTACTTGTTCATGCAAAAAGCAATATGACAAAAGTAATGTATGTCATATGAACGGAACGGTGGAAAGTTGCATGGCAATATATCTCGGAATGGCTATGGAAATGCCATGATAGGTAGGTATGGTGGCTGTTTTGAGGAAGGTATATGGTGGGTGTATGATACCGGTGAAAGGTGCGCGGTATTAGAGAGGCTAGCAATGGTGGAAGGGTGAGAGTGCGTATAATCCATGGACTCAACATTAATCAAAAGAACTCATGCACTTGTTGCAAAAATTTAGAAGTCATCAAAAACCAAAGCACTAAATGCATACTCCTAGGGGGATAGATTGGTAGGAAAAGACCATCGCTCGTCCCCGACTGCCACTCACAAGGAAGACAATCAATAAATAAAATTGTGCTCCGACTTCATCACAAAGCGGTTCACCATACGTGCATGCTATGGGAATCACAAACTTCAACACAAGCATTCTTTAAATTTATAATCACCCCAACTAGCATTGCTTTGATATTATCACCTCCATATCTCAAAACAATTATCAAGCATCAAACTTATCTTAGTATTCAACGCACTCAAAAGAAAGTTTCACATATCTTGAATACCAAGTATATTATATTTAAGCAAATTACCATGGTATTAACAACTCTCAAAATAATCTAAGTGAAGCATGAGAGATCAATAGTTTCTTTAAAATAAATCCACCACCGTGCTCTAAAAGATCTAAGTGAAGTACTAGAGCAATAACAAAAAAAACTACTCCGGAAGATATAAGTGAAGATCAATGAGTAGCTAAATAATTATGCAACTATGCAAAGACTCTCTCTCATTAAATAATTTCAGATCTTGGTATTGTATTCAAGCAGCAAGCAAAACAAAATAAAATTACATTGCAAGGATAGCACAACTCATGTGAAGAAGCAAAACTTAGGTTCAACCGATACTAACCGATAGTTGTTGAAGAAGAAAGGTGGGATGCCTACCGGGGCATCCCCAAGCTTAGATGCTTGAGACTTCTTGAAATATTATTTTGGGGTGCCTTGGGCATCCCCAAGCTTGAGCTTTTGTGTCTCCTTAATTCCTTTCATGTCACGGTTTCTCTTTTTATTTATCAAAAGCTTCATTCACAACAAACTCAACAAGAACTCGTGAGATAGGTTAGTATAAACCAATGCAAAACCTTATCATTTTATAATGTAACAAATCACTTAAATTATTATTCAACATTTCATACTAAATTCCGCTGTATATTTAATACTCCTATCCTCAAATAGAATCATTAAACAAGCAAACATATGCAAACAATGCAACCATAACACTGTCAAAACAGTACAGTCTGTAAAGAATGCAAGAGTATCAATACTTCCCTGACTCCAAGAATTATGAAATAAATTTCTGGACCTGAGAAATTTGTCTATTAATCATCTTCAAAAAGAATCAACCTAAAAGCACTCTCCAGTAAAAAATGGCAGCCATTCTCGTGAGCGCAAAAGTTTCTGTTTTCTACAGCAAGATCATATAAACTTCACCCAAGTCTTCCCAAATGTTCTACTTGGCACTTTATTGAAACAAAAGCTATAAAACATGATTACTACAGTAGCATAATCATGTGGACACACAAAAACAGTATGGATAAATATTGGGTTGTCTCCCAACAAGCGATTTTCTTTAATGCCTTTCTAGCTAGGCATGATGATGGCAATGATGCTCACATAAAAGATAAGAATTGAAACATAACAGGAGCATCATGAAGAATATGGCTAGCACATTTAAGTCTAACCCACTTCCTATGCATAGGGATTTTGTTAGCAAACAACGTAGGGGAACAATATGAACAAGCATAGGAAGGTAAAACAAGCATAGCTTCAAGAATTTAAGCACATAGGGAGGAAACTTGATATTATTGCAATTCCTACAAGCATATGTTCCTCCCTCATAATAATTTTCAGTAGCATCATGAATGAATTCAACAATATAACCAGCACCTAAAGCATTCTTTTCATGATCTACAAGCATAGAAAATTTACTACTCTCCACATAAGCAAGATTCTTCTCATGAATAATAGTGGGAGCAAACTCAACAAAATAACTATCATATGATTGAAAATTAAGATCAAGATGACAAGTTTCATGGTTATCATTATTCTTTAAAGCATACGTGTCATCACAATAATCATCATAGATAGGAGGCATGCATTCATCATAGTAATTTGGCTCATCAAAGCTTGGGGGACAAAAAGTATCATCTTCATCAAACATAGCTTCCCCAAGCTTGTGGCTTTGCATATCATTAGCATCATGGATATTCAGGGAATTCATATTAACAACATTGCAATCATGCTCATCTTTCACATATTTTATGCGAAGAATTCTATGTAATTCTTCTTCTAGTACTTGAGCACAATTTTCCTTTCCATCATACTCACGAAAGATATTAAAAAGATGAAGCGTATGTGACAAACTTAACTCCAATTTTTGTAATTTTCTTTTATAAAATAAACTAGTGCTAAAACAAGAAACAAAAAGATTCGATTGCAAGATCTAAAGATATACCTTCAAGCACTCACCTCGCCAGAAAAGAGCTTAGTGACGGAGTGTGAGTACCCTTTACCTAGCCTCGCCGGCAACGGTGCCAGAAAAGAGCTTGATGTCTACTACACAACCTTCTTCTTGTAGACGTTGTTGGGCCTGCAAGTGCACAAGTTTGTAGGACAGTAGCAAATTTCCCTCAAGTGGATGACCTAAGGTTTATCAATCCGTAGGAGGCATAGGATGAAGATGGTCTCTCTCAAGCAACCCTGCAACCAAATAACAAAGAGTCTCTTGTGTCCCCAACACACCCAATACAATGGTAATTTGCATAGGTGCACTAGTTCGGTGAAGAGATGGTGATACAAGTGCAAAATAGATAGTAGATATAGGTTTTTGTAATCTGAATTAATAAAAACAGCAAGGTAGCAAGCGGTAAAAGTGTGCGTAAACGGTATTGCAATGATAGGAAACAAGGCCTAGGGTTCATACTTTCACTAGTGCAAGTTCTCTCAACAATAATAACATAGATAGATCATATAACAAGCCCTCAACATGCAACAAAGAGTCACTCCAAAGCCACTAATAGAGGAGAACAAACATAGAGATTATGGTAGGGTACGAAACCACCTCAAAGCTATTCTTTCGGATCGATCTATAAAAGAGTTCGTACTAGAATAACACCTTAAGACACAAATTGAGGGAGTCCCGGATTAGGGGTGTCCGGATAGCCGGACTATGACCTTTGGCCGGACTCCTGGGCTATGAAGATACAAGATTGAAGACTTCGTCGTGTGTCCGGATGGGACTTTCCTTGGCGTGGAAGGCAAGCTTGCCGATACGATATGTAGATCTCCTCCCATTGTAACCGACTCTGTGTAACCCTAGCCCTCTCCGGTGTCTTTATAAAACAGAGGGTTTTAGTCCGCAGGACGAACAACAATCATACCATAGGCTATCTTCTAGCGTTTAGCCTCTCTGATCTCGTGGTAGATCTACTCTTGTACTACCCATATCATCAATATTAATCAAGCAGGAGTAGGTTTTTACCTCCATCGAGAGGGACCGAACCTGGGTAAAAACATCGTGTCCCTTGTCTGTTACCATCCGCCTAGAGTCATAGTTCGGGACCCCCTACCCGAGATCCGCCGGTTTTGACACCGACATTGGTGCTTTCATTGAGAGTTCCGCTGTGCCGTCGCCATCAAGAAGGATGCCTCATCTCGTCTTTAAATACGGCGCTGTCGCTAAAGGAACTTTGTCTATAGGCCAAACTCTCCGGCTAGGCGGTTTTCTTATGACCGCCTGTTCGGCCGCCGCGCCGATGATGACTTCTCGGGTCATCGAAAGCAATCTCCACGTCAACTCGGAACTCGCCGAGCAGTTAGATATGATGGAGCTCTCTTCCTTAAATGAGCTCTTGGATCGCATTGCCGCCCTGGGAGTCGCTACAGACTACGATCAGATTGGGCTTAAACCCGATCCGAGAGAGATTACCTCTCCCCAAGTCACCCACCACGTCGCAGTGGTGGAGGAACAATGCGGCAAATATTAACCCATCTTAAGGACTAGTTATGTCCGGATTCCCGATCCCCCAAGCCGGATACCCGCGAAGGGGAGGACGTCACTCAAGCCCTGAACCTAAAGTCAGGCAGCGGGCTAGATTCATTGGACAACATCCGAGAACCCAAACTTCCGAGTTCGGAAACTCCTTGGCCCCTGAGTCTCAGATAGGGCAAGGTTCCGAATTTAACTCCACCCGCCCACCCAAATATAAGGGATCTATCCCAAATTCGGCAAGAGCCCACAGAAACAGTACACCATTACTGGGCCAGATTCCTCCTGGTTATGAACAGGATAGAAGACTGCCGCGAGGAGGATGCAATTTCATTCTTCTGCAATAATTGCACGGACAACGGAATCCTCAACGCCATAAGTAGCCGTGAAATTACACGCTTTGCCGACTTGGCATCCATAGTACGAAAGTACTGTGTGATGGAAAGCGTCCAGAAAACCGAAATAAAATTTTGGGACAGTCCGGCCCTGAATACAACCCCAGTCCGGAATAAAATGGCGCATTATCGCCAGGCACCTGGCCTAAGCAACAAAAAGCAGAAACCCTCTATAGGATATGGAACCGTACCGGAAGGATGGCTCAATGGACCCTATAAAATTCATAGTGCAGAGAGCGCCACACCAACTCATTGCCTTAGAGCATGTTGGATACTCCGGCAGGTGACCAGAAGTGGCGAGGAGCTTCTAACTCCAGAATCCGCAGAGCACCAGCCCAGGGAGACCAGTACGGTATCAACAGTCTTCGAGACCTTCGCATCAAATAATATGCGGAAACGAACACTCCGCAGCCTTACCGAAGTCTACCAAGTAGCAACAATAAACCCATGGAGTGACATAGCTATTACCTTTAATGCCAGTGATGAACCTAAATTCCGAATAGCCCGAGCACTAGCCGCATTGGTCCTCTGTCCAATAGTGGACGGCTTTCGCCTTACCAAGGTACTCATGGACGGTGGAAGCGGATTGAACCTCATTTATGAGGAAACCCTTCAAAAAATGGAAATAGACTGGAGCCGCATTGAGCGAAGCAACACAACCTTTAGAGGAATAATCCCCAGTCGGGAAGCGTGCTGTATAGGAAAAATCACACTGGATGTGGTGTTCAGCACGCCAGATAATTACAGGTCCGAGGAGGTCACATTTCAAGTGGCCCCATTTAGCAGCGGATACCACGCTCTATTAGGGCGAGAGGCATTCACAATTTTTCAAGCTATACCCCATTACGGGTACATGAAGCTCAAAATGCCCAGACCCAACGGAATCATCACTCTTGCTAGTGACCCGGACATAGCACTCCGCGCCGGAAACAAGACAGCCGCACTGGCCCTCGAGGCACTATACGAAGCCCTAGCGGCCGAAGAACTGACTGCGCTGCGCTCCACAGTGAACAGGGACGACGTGATACTCGATAAAAGATCCAATTCCACCTCCTTTAAACCGGCGGACGAAATAGTCAAATTCCAAGTCCATCCAACGGACCCTACAAAAACGGCCTCCATCAGGGCGCAATTAAACCCTGATGTAGACGCTGCACTACGAGAATTCCTATGCAAAAATTGGGACATTTTTGCCTGGCACCCTTCAGACATGCCAGGAATCCTGCGCAGGCTGGCCGAGCACGGCCTAAACATCCTAAAAGGATTCAAGCCTGTCAAGCAGGCTCTTCGGCGTTTCTCTGAGCCTAAGAGACAAGCCATGGGAGAGGAGCTAGCCAAACTACTGGAGGCCGGATTCATCAGAGACATAAAACATCCGGACTGGCTAGCAAACTTGGTGATGGTACCAAAGAAGGACAAATCCTGGCGCCCATGCGTCGATTTCAAGGACCTCAACAAGGCTTGCCCAAAGGATCCCTTCCCCCTCCCCCACATCGATCAAATTATCGACGCTACCGCAAGACACGATTCATTGTGTTTCCTCAATGCATACTCTGACTACCATCAAATTAAGATGGCAGAGCCAGACCAAGCCGCAACGGCATTCATCACCCCATACGGCCCATTCTGCTTCAACACAATGCCCTTCGGGCTCAAAAACGCCGGCGCAACATATCAGCGCATGATTCAGATATGTCTGGCAAACCAGATCGGCAAAATAGTGGAGGCATACATAGATGACGTGGTCGTCAAAACCAAGCATGTTGAAACTCTAGTAGACGACTTGAGGCTCACATTCGATAAGCTCCGAGAATATGACATCAAGCTTAACCCAGAAAAATGCATTTTCGGCATACCAGCCGGAAAGCTCTTGGGCTTCATTGTATTCGGTAGAGGAATTGAAGCAAACCCAGCCAAGATCCGAGCTCTGTCACAATTGGATATTCCAAAGGACCTCAAACAAATACAAAAATTGACTGGATGCGTGGCGGCTCTAAGCCGCTTCATCTCCCGCTTGGGAGAAAAGGCATTACCCCTTTATCGCCTCCTCTGGCGCACCGAACACTTTGAGTGGACGGATGCTGCCATAGTCGGACTCGAAGAAATAAAAGCCATACTGGTAACAAACCGGGTCCTGGCCGTGCCTAACATCGGCGAACCAATGCTATTATACATTACTGCAACTCATCAAGTTGTAAGCGCAGTGCTCGTCGTCGAACAAGAAACGGACGGACACAAATTCCCCCTTCAAAAACCAGTTTACTACGTGTCCACTGTCCTCACTCCATGCAAGTCATGGTACCTGCATTATCAAAAGATAGCATACACGGTGTTTATGGCATCCCGGAAGCTGTGACACTACTTTCAAGAGTGTTCGATAATAGTAGCCTGCGAAGTACCTCTTAACGATATTATAAACAACCGCGACGCGACGGGACGGATTGCCAAATGGGCCATTGAGCTCCTCCCGTTTGACATAACCTATAAGCCACGGCGAGCTATCAAGTCGCAAGTTTTGGCCGACTTTGTCGCCGACTGGACTGAAGCCGAACTTCCTAAAGAGTATGGCACATATTCCAATTGGATCATGCACTTCGACGGCTCCAAAATGTTAGCGGGTCTGGGGGCTGGCGTCGTTCTGACGTCCCCAACAGGAGATACAGTTCAATATGTACTCCAGATAATGTACACGGACTCTAACAACGCAGTCGAATACGAGGCCCTTCTACATGGTCTCCGGATGGCAGTCTCCATGGGAATCCAACGCCTAGAGGTGCGCGGGGATTCGAACGTCGCGATATCCCAAATAAATGGAGACTTTGATGCCAAGGATCCGAAAATGGCAGCTTATCGCAATGCCGTCCTCAAAATATTAGCTTGGTTCGAGGGACTCGAATTTCACCATATAGCCCGGGAAAACAATCAGGCAACAGACGTCTTGGCACGCATCGGTGCAAAGCGCGATGCAGTCCCCCCCAACATTTTCTTGCAGAGTGTCGGTGTCAAAACCGGCGGATCTCGGGTAGGGGGTGCCGAACTGTGCGTCTAGGCGGATGGTAACAGGAGACAAGGGACACGATGTTTTTACCCAGGTTCGAGCCCTCTCGATGGAGGTAAAACCCTACTCCTGCTTGATTAATATTAATGATATGGGTAGTACAAGAGTGGATCTACCACGAGATCAGAGAGGCTAAACCCTAGAAGCTAGCCTGTGGTATGATTGTTGTTCGTCCTACGAACTAAAACTCTCTAGTTTATATAGACACCGGAGAGGGCTAGGGTTACACAGAGTCGGTTACAATGGGAGGAGATCTTCATATCGTATCGCCAAGCTTGCCTTCCACGCCAAGGAAAGTCCCATCCGGACACGGGACGGAGTCTTCAATCTTGTATCTTCATAGTCCGGGAGTCCGGCCAAAGGTCATAGTCCGGCCATCCGGACACCCCCTAATCCAGGACTCCCTCAGTAGCCCCTGAACCAGGCTTCAATGACGACGAGTCCGGCGCGCAAGTTGTCTTCGGCATTGCAAGACGGGTTCCTTCCTCCGAATACTTCATAGATGATGTTGAACACCAGGATAGTGTCCGGCTCTGAAAGATAAGTTCCACATGCCACCGTAGAGAGAATAATATCTGCACAAATCTAATCTGCTGACGTATTCCGTAGCGTGACGTCACGGCCAGGCCTTTATTCGAATCGTTTTACTGTTCCACCTCAGCGCGTTTAGCGAGGCGGTTTCCTTGGCACGTCTTGTCAAAGCAGAGATCGTGTCCCCTTATTCCGGGATTCTCATCAATACGGGCGTGGGTAACCCAACCGTGCCTTTGGTATGACTCCCTAATTGAAAGCGAGTCTCAAACGGTTACGGGGAGGGCTCTTGGTATTCAACTCCTTTATAAAGGGACCAAGGCTCGGCTCCCTCTTCTCAATCCAATCGAATCCGCCCCTTGCTTCGAGTTCCAACACCCAAAGCTCTAGTTTTAGGCGCTTCGGACCTTCGACGATGTCCGGCTCCGACCTTCAAGGCCGGTGGATGCCTTCCTCCGTTACGGAAGAAGATGTGCGAAAGCTGAGAGATGCCAGGTATCTAACCAGCGAAATCTCGCATAGGCTGCCTGCTCAAGGGCAGGCCATTCCCACTCCCCAGCCCGGTGAGAGCGTGGTGTTCGCATCTCACTTCCTTCGGGGGCTAGGCTTCCCGATTGATCCCTTCGTGAGGGGGCTTATGTTTTATTACGGGCTGGAGTTCCACGACTTAGCTCCGGAGTCCATCCTCCAAATCTCATCATTCATTGTCGTGTGTGAGGCCTTCCTCCATATCACTCCTCACTTCGGATTGTGGCTAAAAACCTTCAAGGTGGAACCGAAGATGATCGAGGGGCAGCACGCTGAGTGCGGAGGAGCTATAATAAGCAAGATGGCCGACGCTCCATGGCCCGAAGGCTCTTTTCAAGAGGAGTTCGGCTTATGGCAACGGGACTGGTTTTACATCACAGCCCCCAGGGGCACCACATGGGTGGCGCCACCTACTTTTCGCTCGGGTCCCCCACCACGGCTAGCGTCATGGGTTAATGAAGGACTTATCTGGGGGCCGCCCAAAGACGTGCCCTTGCTGCAGGACCGCATTCGAGATCTTCTAGAAAGAGATATCAATTTGACCGTAGTGGCGCAAGTCATGCTGATTCGCCGCACACTGCCCTGCAAACGTCGACCTCTCCGCCTGTGGGAATTTAATCCGGAGGGACCGCGAGTCCTCCAACATTTCATGGGTGCGACACCCGTGGAGATGTACAAATTGTTCTTCGGATCACAAGCAAGGTGTCCGGATTTGTCCGAGGACGCAGGTCTGAGCTGCAATCGCCCGGATGCTAAGGTAAGTAGCCCCGTATTTGGACACACCATCCGTATTTTCATCACAAAATTACCCTTAACAGAGTTGTCCTTTGAACAGGAGTGGATAGTGAAGGCAAAGCTTATCAGGTGTCCAGCCCCCCTGCCCGAGACCGCGCCGAACCCCATGCTAACCAGGATGCTGGAGGTCGCGCTTTTGGCGGAAGGCGAAGGGGGGAACCAAGGAGCTACTGCCTCCGCGAAGGAGGCTGTTAGGAAGGGAAGAATCGAAAATTCCCCCGACCAGGGAAAGAAAAGGACTGCCTCTGAAGACCCGGAGGTGATGGCCTCAAAATGGGGGAAGAAATCTTCGCCAGAGGGTTCGGCACCGGAGAACGCCCCGGCCGAATCGCCCCCTAAGGGGGACCCGCTCTCCCCCGAGACGTAAGTGAAGGGAGGGGTTCCATAATGAATGACACTCCTGTTTTATTTCTGAGGAAGATAACCGAAACATTACCTTGCAGTTCGGATCTCAACCCTTCTCAGCAGAGCTCATCTTCAGGGGATCTTCGTCCGGAGATGATAGAGAGCGAAACGCCTCCTCTTGTTGCGCCGTCTCACGAGGCAGGCGACCCTGAGGTGTCGTCTCGGAGGGTCTTCGCAAGTCCGGATCCTGGAAAAGGTCGTCAGGCTAGTCCGGCACCCTCTGGTGCACAGTCGGAGGGGCTGGAGGATCTGCTTGAGAGGGCGTACATCTCAGAAGAACACCGTATGTTGATGAATATGGTGATTGGAAGTATTTCATCCACGGAAAGCGGATTGTACGAGGCTGCCAGGAGTTTACTAACAGGCTTTGAGGTACGCAAAAAGTTGTACCTTTTGGTAGAGCCGCATATTAAATGCGCCCTGTATAAATAGTAGCCCCTGAGACTCTGTGTGTCGTCAAGAGTGACGGCGCACAGAGGATCATAACCCCAGGTATAATATGTCGCCTTTTCCATGAAGGTGGCGAGGCGTTCGGTGGCTAGCCGGACTGATGAATCTGCCGAGCTAAAGCGGCAACTTGACGTAGCAGATGCCGACATCGCGCTTGTAAATAAGCGGCTAGACGAGGCACAAGGTATGTTCCAAAGACACCTGGTAATAGGAGCTCGATGCTCGGGCCTTATATATATGTGCTTAATGTAGATGGTGCTGCTGCCGTGGAGAACCTTCGGGTGGAACTTGCCCGAGCCAAGGAGCAAGCAAGGAGAAGTGATGCGGCTGCCGTTAAAGCGGCTGAAGAGCTAAAAGCCGAACAGGCTGCTCACTGCCAGAGCAAAAAGGTGATAGCCGAAATGACCATAAAGTTGAAGGATGCTACCGACCGCTGTAAATTTCTTGAACAAGAAGATAGGGCGGCTCAGAAGGATCTTGAAAAGATCGCTGCCGAAGCCAAGGATACTCGCTCTGCAATGAGAGCTATGAAGGAGGAGCTGCGTCAGGCCGGAGATATCACGTCTGGAAAGCCCTATATGCTGCGGATGAAGTTCGGAGACCCCAAGTATGCTCCGTTAGACCGGCAGTGGAGTGCGGAAAACACTTATCTGGATTTGGCAGCTAGTGCAGCGGACGCGACCGAACACTTCCGCGGCCGAGGTGACCATGGATTGGAAGAGCTTTTTTGGTCGCAGTTCCACAATCCAGAACGCCCACTTTCGGTATCCGACCGTTTGGCCGCCTGGGCGGAGCTGAACAGGTTATCCGGACTCGCCATGAGGTATGTTGCGAGTCGTCTGTGGCCGGAGAAGCCGGAGCCGAAGAGTTATTTTGGCTTGGTGCAGCAGTTCCTTGGTTCGGTGCCGCATGCTGATGCAATGAAGAGGTCGGCGTGCATAGAGGGCGCACAGATGGCTCTTGCCCGTGTCAAAACATACTGGGCGGATATGAAGGCCAGTGTTGTTGCATCCCGGGATTCGGACGAAAGCCGAGTACCTGCCAAGCACTACTTTGAGGAAGTTCTTCATGGCGCTCGTTTAATAGAGTCGCAGTGCTCGAAGGATGTTGTGTTCGAATAGCGTGTGCTATTTGTAAAACGAATATTTTGATGGAATATAAAAGCTTTTTATACTTGTGCTTGCAAGAATTATGATGCCTCCTGTGCGGCCGTTTAATGTATATATTTGTATATAACCTGAAAGATGGCAGTCGTTGGCTTCAGCCCCCACGCATAGAATGCGGGGGTGTTCGCAAAAAGGCGCCTTTTCACACTTAATCCAACGTCTTGGTCCTATAAAGGAGGTGGTGGCGCGGCGAACTAGGCAACCGGACTATAATGCTTTATCACTTTCACTTAGCCATAGGAGTTTGACAGTGGGGCTACTGAATAGCCCCTAGGGGCACCGCGCTCACCCGGATTCGGGGCGCGAGTGTGCCTGACCGGGAAGCGGCCCTTCGTTAATGCGGAGGAATCCTAAAGATTCCGAAAGTCATCGAGTGGTTGACCAGTCTCTCGCTATATCATGACAGTCAGTTTTCGGCTTTCTCTACTGAGGTGCTCGCCTGGCCGAACCGGGGCACAATCGCAGTAGTTCTCCTGGTGCCGCGTTAGCCGATATAACGGAACGTAAGGCAGCAAAACACAGGAGCCGGGCAAACCCAACATTTGACCAAAGACATGATTCGGAGCTGATGCATATAGGGCCAAACTCGCGACGCCGAACACTCCCTAAGGTATTCGGTCTTTATGAGGACGGGCCGAAATAGAGCCCTTGGTAAAAAAGCCCCTGGTGTCCAGGTACGCGCAAAAATTCTGGCGTGGCCAAATGCCAAGATGCCAGCCTCCTCGGTTATAGCGAAAACCGGGGGATGTTGTCAACAAGAGACAGTAAAAAAGGTTTACGCAGGGTCTTAATCTTAAAAGAATCCTTGAAATGGGTCCCTACTGCACGTCTGCGCCTGTGTCTCCGTTGTGCCGTATCCTGGACGGGCGTAGCACGATGTTCGTCTGCGAAAGAGAGGAACTTATTAAAAAATAAGAGTGCGAGAAATCTATATTAAAATAAACAAAATATAGTTGGAGCAAGAATTATGCCGTATTGTCTTCGGGCGTGGACACACTGAGCCCCTTGTACGGGGTTATGCGGCTATTAAGCATATGTACATTTTCGCCGGACTCGTCGAGCCGTGTCTGCGATAGTAGGGCTGGATTAGTGGGTAGCTGTCTAGGCGGCCGCACCTTTGCCCGTACTTTGGGGGTCAATTTATATTCCCCTATAATGAAATGATGCCTCGTGGGCCGGGCATTTTAAGTGTAAGGGATGCATAATGCGGTATTGCGTTAAAGCGGGCGAAGGCTTCTCGTCCCAGTAGCGCTTGATAGCGACTTACGAATGGGGCGATGTGGAATGTTAGCTTTTCGCTTCGGAAGTTGTCGGGTGAGCCGAACGTGACTTCTAACGAAAGGGAACCCATACTTTGGGTATCTGGACCCGGCGTGACTCCTTGAAAGGAAGTGTTGCCATGGCGGATTATAGCTGGGTTTACCCCGAGCTTGCGGATTGTGTCCTGATATAACAGGTTCAAGTCACTGCCGCCGTCCATAAGGACTTTTGTAAATTGGAGTCTGTTAATAATCGGATTCACGACCAAGGCAGTCCAGCCTGCGTTCCGGGCTCCTTTGGAGTAATCCTGATGATCGAAGGTGATTGGTTGTAACAACCAGTGGCGGTGCTCCTCTGGGGCTGGCCGTACGGCGCGTGTCTTCGTAAGCGCCGTTCTGTTTTCCCTTTTGTCATCTGAAGTGAATTTACTGTCTTGACTTCTTGTGGGAACTTCTTTTGTTCTCCGGTGTTCTGTTTGTGGGGTGTGTCGTCATCCTCGCTTGGTGTGTCGAGCCCCTTGTGTTCGGCGTTGAGTTTGCCGGACTGTTTAAAGACCCAACAATCTCTGTGGGTATGGTTGGCAGGCCTCCCCGGAGTACTGTGGATTTGACATATTTTGTCCAAGATTTTGTTGAGGTTGGATAGCTCGTCCCTGTCATCTTTGGGGGGCGGCTTTTTCTGATTTTGCCGAGAGCTTTTGAATCCGGCGTTTACTGCCGTGCTCATCGGGCTGTTGTCCTTGATCTGGCGAGGTTCTTTTTTACGGCGCGGTTTCCCGTTTCCATCTCTGGGTTCGGATGTATTCGGGTCGCTGGTGCTGCTTCTTGCCAACCAGCTATCCTCTCCTGCACAGAAGCGGGTCATGAGGCTTGTTAATGCGGCCATTGTTCTTGGCTTTTCTTGGCCGAGGTGTCTGGCGAGCCATTCGTCTCGGACGCTATGTTTGAAAGCTGCTAGGGCCTCGGCGTCCGGACAGTCGACTATCTGATTCTTTTAGTGAGGAATCTGTTCCAGAGTTTCCGAGCGGACTCTCCAGGCTGCTGAGTTATATGACTCAGATCATCTGCATCCGGAGGTCGGACATAGGTCCCTTGAAAATTTGCCCGGAAAGCGTCCTCGAGCGCTTCCCAACTTCCCATGGTGTTTTCGGGAAGGCTTTTAAGCCAATGCCGGGCTGGGCCCTTTGAGCTTAAGTGGTAAGTATTTTATGGCGTGGAGGTCATCTCCTCTGGCCATGTGTATGTGGAGGATGTAATCCTCGATCCAGACTCCAGGGTCTGTTGTTCCGTCGTATGCTTCTATGTTTACGGGCTTGAATCCCGCTGGAAATTCATGATCCAGCACCTCATCGGTAAAACATAGGGGATGTGCGGCGCCCCTGTATTTAGGTGTGCCGCGATGTTCGGATATTTTTTGCATTGCATTGCTCACTGGAGCTTGCTTTCTTGGCCCATAGATGGATCTGGTTGGGCCAGTTTTTTGATGCGAATTCTTGGACAGATCGCGCGCCGTATGGAGTTGCGGCGCCCCTGTTGCTTGAGATCGATCGTGGGGTCGTCTATCCGACCTTGTGGCTTCCTTATTTTTTGACTGTGGGGGCTTTATGGCCTCTTCATCAAATTCCGGTAGTAGTTTCCGCTTCGGATAGCACTTTGTGTGACGGCTATTGCCGTACTTGTGTGCGGTATCGAGTACTTTGCCCCATCTGATTCTGAGTGCATCTTCCGCTGTTTTGAGCCTCCGCTTCTGCTTTTTCAGCCTACGTGCAGTGGCGATGAGCCTTTGGTGGAGGTTCTGATGCTCCAACAATTTGTCCGACGTGAGATCGTCCGGACTATTATCTTTCCCGGGGATGGGCTGTTCGGATTGTCCGCCCTGTTTGGACGGTTGCTCGATGACATGTTCGTCTTCTGTTGATTCACCCTGCTCTATGGCTGGGTCTTTGTCGAGGTGGTGCTTGGCCTTGCGCTTATGCCGCCACTTTGATTGCTTTTCGAGGGAGCGATCCCTGGTTGTGCCCTTTTGATCCTCATTGTCATTTCTATTAGGTGTGTCCACCATGTATATATTGTGTGATGAGGTGGCTTTACAGTGCCCTATAGGTGTTGGTTCTTGTTTATCTCCTCTATCGGTGTCCATACCGTCGATGTCTTCGGAGTCGAAGTCGAGCATGTCGGTTAGATCATCGACAGTGGCTACCAAGTAGGTGGTGGGTTGGTTTCGAATTTCTTCGTCGTCCGCATCCCAGCCATGCTGACCGTAGTCTGGCCAGGGCTCTCCTAACAAAGAGAGAGACTTTAGTGAATTCAGGATGTCTCCAAGGGGCGAGCGCTGAAAGACGTCCGTGGCGGTGAACTCCATGATCGGAGCCCAATCGGGTTCGATCGGAAGGGGTGCGGAAGATTCGGAGTCCGGAATGGAGTCCGGCACTTTGGAGTCACGGGCCTTGCAAAGGACTAGGCTGGTATTCAGCTCTATCGCCATAGAGATTGCGGCTCCTGAGGCAGCGTCTAACCGTCCGTCCCTGGTTAGCACAGTCGGCTCCGGGCTAATGGTCGGAGCGGACACCCGAGCGGCGCTCTGGGTGCTGTCCGGCGGGAGAGCTAGATCATTCCCATCATGACAGTGCGACGTGCTCGGTCGTGGCTCGAATCCGTCGAAGATCAAGTCCCCGCGGATGTCGGCCGTGTAGTTCGAACTTCCGAACCTGACCTGATGGCCAGGGGCGTAGCTTTCGATCTGCTCCAGATGGCCAAGCGAGTTGGCCCGCAGTGCGAAGCCACCGAATACGAAGATCTGTCCGGGAGAAAAGTCTCACCCTGGACCGCGTCATGATTGATGATCGAAGAAGCCATCGGGCCTAAAGGCGACGACACAAAGGAACTCTCAATGATAGCACCAGTGTCGGTGTCAAAACCGGCGGATCTCAGGTAGGGGGTCCCGAACTGTGCATCTAGGCGGATGGTAACAGGAGACAAGGGACACGATGTTTTTACCCAGGTTCGGTCCCTCTCGATGGAGGTAAAACCCTACTCCTGCTTGATTAATATTGATGATATGGGTAGTACAAGAGTGGATCTACCACGAGATCAGAGAGGCTAAACCCTAGAAGCTAACCTATGGTATGATTGTTGTTCGTCCTACGGACTAAAACTCTCTGGTTTATATAGACACCGGAGATGGCTAGGGTTACACAGAGTCGGTTACAATGGGAGGATATCTTCATATCGTATCGCCAAGCTTGCCTTCCACGCCAAGGAAAGTCCCATCCAGACACGGGACGGAGTCTTGAATCTTGTATCTTCATAGTCCGGGAGTCCAGCCAAAGGTCATATTCCGGCCATCCGGACACCCCCTAATCCAGGACTCCCTCAGAGAGGCTATTCAAGCCATCCGTACAATGGGAAGGGGAATCCGGAAATAACAGCCCGGACCCAGCCGCACCGCCCGACACCGAACATTCTGACACAATGGGAGGCTCTGCCAACAAAGTAACATCCTCAGCCCACGTAATAATGGCAGTCATTGCCCCATGGATAGAACCATTCCTAGCCTACCTAACTAGGCAGGAACTTCCCGAGGACCAAAACAATGCACGCTGCATAGTGCGGCGATCTAAAGCCTATAAAGTCCATGAGGGAGAGCTTTATAAGAAAAGCACCACCAGAGTCCTTCAAAGGTGTATCTCCGAAGAGGAAGGGCGAAATCTTCTGGCTGAAATTCATGCCGGACTCGGCGGGCACCATGCCGCAGCCCGGGCCCTTGTAAGCAAGGCCTTCCGTACAGGATTTTATTGGCCGACGGCCCGGGCTGATGCTCAGGACTTAGTCCAACGATGCGTCGGTTGCCAACTATTTGCTAACCAAAGCCATATGCCACCCACCGCCCTCCAAACTATACCCATCACCTGGCCCTTCGCGGTGTGGGGGCTTGACATGGTTGGACCCCTTAAAGGAGGAACCCACAAGCAAAAATACCTACAGGTCATGGTGGACAAATTCACCAAATGGATAGAGGCCAAGCCTGTTAAGACGGCCGAATCCGGACCGGTGATAGACTTCATATCACTGGTCGTACACCGTTACGACATCCCCCACAGCATCATCACTGATAACGGCACGAACTTTACGGCCGATGAGGTCAAACTCTGGTGCAAAAACATGGGCATCAAGCTCGACTACGCTTCAGTCTATCACCCACAAACTAACGGTCAAGTCGAGCGAGCAAATGGTCTAATCATGAGCGGCATCAAACCCAGATTAGTGCGGTCCCTCAAGGAATCTAACATGCACTGGGTAGAGGAGCTCGACTCCGTACTCTGGGGGCTGCGGACCACGCCGAATCGCACCACTGGATTCACACCATTCTTTATGGTATATGACGCAGAGGCAGTTCTGGCCTGCGACATAATTCATGACTCACCTCGCATGCGCATGTATAAAGAAAGAGAAGCCAAACTCGATCGGCAGGACAGTTTGGACGCCTTGGAGGAGGAGCACGACGTGGCAAAAGCCCGTTCCGCATTCTATCAACTGGAAGCTCGAAGATATCAAAGCAGAGAAGTACGGGCCAAAACTTACAATGTTGGCAAATTAGTTCTACGCCTGCCGGACAAGAAAAAGGACAAACTCAAGCCCAAATGGGAAGGTCCCTTCATAATTGACCAAGTCCTAACTGGTGGAGCGTACCGTCTGCGAAATGCATCGGATAACCGACTCGAGCCGAACCAATCGAACGCAGCCTGTCTACGAAGATTCTACGCCTAGCGCCGGACTCTGTGTTCGTCTCCTTCCTCTGTCTATTTTTTACACATTCGCTGTCTTATATTTCTCTCCTTCTCCCTCTTTTTCTCTTACAGCCTTTAAGGGCTTGTTTGCGTGTTGTTCGCACACAATTGACGCGCTATCCGCGCTCATTATACCTGGGGGCTTCTTTAACAGAAGCTTGTTTATACGGGCCTCATGCCCAACACATGTGTCACACTTCCGCATGTACCTTTTATTCACCATTATATGCATCGATATGACTTAAATTTTGGCAAAGCTGGGTTTCCTGGCTCCTGTGCTTACCCCTACATTCTCGATTATTCGGCTAGGCGGTAAAGGGAGCACCTCTGCGATTGTTACTGCCGGGTCAGCCGGATGTGTACCTCAGGATGGGTGAAGCCGAAAGCTAGCATTCTTAAGGGAATATTTAGTTGGTGAACTAAAAGATGATTCCTCACTTGTTTATTTATCCTCCCCCAGATGCTTATCTGCTTTTTTCGCAGTCCGGACATGCACTTTAGGGCATGCCTCCCAGGGAAAGGAACCCCTAACGGAACTATTCTCCCTGGAAGATGTTTCTTACTAACCATTTAATATAACATAACTAGTTGGGCACTTGTCTGTTCAAGCACTAATGACCCCTACGCTTGGTCTCCACACATGCCCTGGTTCTTACATAACCGAGAGGGTATTCAGACACACTCCGGACTATCGGATCCCGAGGTTGAAGCGAAAAGGTCCGCCATGACAAACGATCTACAATCTGGCTAGAAGGCATTTTACATGTCATCTTAAATTATATAGTCAATTTGACTGGGTATATTCCTCTTCAATACCATCCAACAGGTTGTCTAGTTTACAGTCCTATTGGGAATATTTGGCGGCCAACTCTACCTGGCCGTACACTAAATTGACAGGGATCTCCTTCCCATCTGGCCCCACGGGTCCGACCTCGGCCATGTGGTTTGGGTTAGCCTTCGTGTACCGCATCTTCACCATGGCCCAGGGCTCCCTGGCGCCTTGACGGCAGGCCAATATCTTCCATAATCGGAAGCGCCGCCGTGCTCCCTTCAGCTTCTCTGCAAGCTCTCCAAGGCCTGCGGGCATGGAGACGGATGGCCACAAGGCCTGGACGACGCGTTGCATTACCTGTCGAACTCGTTCGTGCAGTTGTAAGAGCTCAGGAAGAAGGTCACCCATAGAACCGGGCATTTCCTCGGCAGGCCGACCTGTCAGCATACCTACAGACATAACTCTGTCAATCGACTTCCTCGCCAATCTCTTTTTCGAAGTTCGTTCAAGCACTTACTAAAAATGACGCGTCGAAGCCGCTGATTCTCCTTCACGGAGTCCGACAGCTGAGCACGAACATCCTTTAGTTCCTCGCCCAGCTGGGCGTTGTCATCTTGGAGCTTATTCTTCTCTTGCCTCACCCTCGTAAGCACGTTCTCGCTGGCCTTTAACCGACGCAAGAGTTGTTGCTTGTCCGGATCCATTCCAGCGCCATCTGCAATGTTATTGTCAGATTTGCACACATGCCGCACTTCACAACATACTTATCTTTCGAAGCATATATTACCGGGGGTGGTCTCCTTGGTCTCCCCCGCCGCGGCTAGTGCGGCCTCAAGTTGGGCCTTGCACTCTTCCAGCTCTTGGGACAGTTGGGTATTCCTTTCTGTAAGATCCTGCATAACAAATGATCCTTAAATCTGTTATTCTAACTGTTTCAAGTCTCAGGGGCTACTGACATATATAACCATCAAATTTTCTCACTCGTATGTCTTTTACATAATGCTCTGTGGCTCTGGTTAGTCCATTTTGAGCGGCATGGAGGTACGCATCTCCCGTATTAAAGGCATCCAATGCCTCCTGGGAGAAACAAGCGTCACGAAGAACTGTCCGGCAACGCCAGTGGTTTATGGAACTTTCCACCTCGGAATTGGTGGCAGACAGCCCGTCCGCATCCTCTGTCGGAGGTGCGCCCGGTGTGTGCCTCATGTTCGCCTCTGCTTCCGGACCCGGCCATGGAGCCTGGCCGGTGGAGGCGCGATTGGCAAACTCGCCAGATATAGTCCGGTGAGCGCTCTTTTTTCTGAAGAGAGCACGAGCGTTAGTATACCTTCAGGGAATAAAACCTGGGAATAAAATCGTGCGCCATACCGCTATGCCGGCGTCTCAATCCGTACCGCACTTCTTTTCAGCCTGCCGGGCCTTGAAGCCCCTTGTTGGCTAACCAACGCAGGCTCGGCCCTCCGCCTCAAGGACTTCCCCTGCAAAAACGCCATTGGTATATGGTGATAAAAAATAAGCACGGATGGATCATCTTAAACGTACTGGGACTTCGGTCTCGGTTACTTGTGAGGATGGAAGTAGTCCGGGATAATCGGTCGTAATGGCCACCAAGGTGTTGTCCTTGCTCAATTGATGAAACATCCCATCGATCAGCTCCACAGCTAAGTCCGGGTCCTCTTGGGAGTCCGGATCGAAGGACCGTTCCGGGTCCTCGGGTTGTGGAGGAGGGCTGTTTATCTCCTTTACAGCCTGGCGTAGCTCCTGCGTTGGAATTGCTAGGCTGAATACTTAACTATGGTAATATGAAACGGATGGGCAAGTGAAAGTGCCCGCTTACCCAGCTTGGAGGATTGTACATGGAAAATCGGCCCCGTGGGTTGGCACGGAGGAATTCCTCCTCTTCTCCCTTGTACAAAGTGGACAAGATCTTTATTAGAGCGGCAGCCGATTCCGGCCCCTTACGACCACACCGGGTGGCGTCGTCCTCCCCGTTGAAATCCCACATGGGGTGGCCTCTATACTGAAGCGGCTGCACCCCCCGCATAATGCATGTGGCCATGACTTCGATCATGCTCAGTCCGGAATGAGCTAACAACGTTATCCGGCTCATCAGGTAAAGGACGTCCCTGCCATTTTCCTTCTGAGGGATCCGTGGACGCCAGCTTAGGCGCTTCTTCAAAGGAGCATTATTAAACTCAGGGAGGCCGATCCGAACAGGGTCCAGTAGGGGGCATCTTCTATATAAAACTATTCTAAGGGCCAGTCTTCGGACACCTTCTTTGGGGTTCCGGATAGATATCCGGTCCCGCGATGCGCCATAGTTCGGCTCCGCCCACTTGATATATCGACCCCTCCTGAGAACGGGGCACAAGGCAGAACAGTTTCTTCGACAGCACGAAATGGGCCTCGACGCCCAAAAACAGCTCGCAAAGGGCTACGAAGCCCGCAATATGCAATATGGAGGCAGGCGTAAGGTTGTGCAACTGGAGGCTGTAGAACTCCAGGAGCCCCCGGAGAAACAGATGAATTGGAAATCCGAGCCCTCTTATCAAATAAGGGACAAGGCATACCCGCTCTCCTTTGGAGGGTTTGGGGACGCTCTCCGCTTGCTATCCACCATTATAGGTGGCAAGCCCGGCTCGAACCGGGACCATGTAGGCTGGGGGGAGAAACACCTTGGTTTGGAGCGCCACTAGCTCGCTGTGCGGTACGGAACATCTCTCCCAATCTCCAGGCTAAGGGCTGGGGGGCGAGAGGAGGAGCTACATCGACTGGCCATGATGGAATGGATCTCTGTCGAATGCACTCCGATGAATGCTTGCGGAGGGAAGATGTGTGATTCAGATCTAAATCCCCATCTCTTTTATAGGCGGCTCATTTGCGCAGCTAGGGGGGTAAATGAAAAAAACACCCAGGCTTTTCGCATTCGCTTGACACATGAAAGATGACCATTATTGGGCGCAGAAGCCAAGGAGCGCAACATTCATCAGAAGCCGGACACTATTCAACAGGTATATGGAATTTGGAGAAGAACCCGCCTTGCAACGCCGAAGACAAATCTGCGCGCCGGACTTATCGTCATTGAAGCCTGGTTCGGGGGCTACTGAGGGAGTCCCGGATTAGGGGGTGTCCGGATAGTCGGACTATGACCTTTGGCCGGACTCCTGGGCTATGAAGATACAAGATTGAAGACTTCGTCCCGTGTCCGGATGGGACTTTCCTTGGCGTGGAAGGCAAGCTTGGCGATACGATATGTAGATCTCCTCCCATTGTAACCGACTCTGTGTAACCCTAGCCCTCCCCGGTGTCTTTATAAACCGGAGGGTTTTAGTCCACAGGACGAACAACAATCATACCATAGGCTAGCTTCTAGGGTTTAGCCTCTCTGATCTCGTGGTAGATCTACTCTTGTACTACCCATATCATCAATTTTAATCAAGCAGGAGTAGGGTTTTACCTCCATCGAGAGGGCCCGAACCTGGGTAAAAACATCGTGTCCCTTGTCTCCTGTTACCATCCGCCTAGATGCACAGTTCGGGACCCCCTACACGAGATCCACCGGTTTTGACACCGACACAAATCAACCAAAACCCTAATGTCACATAGATACTCCATTTTCACCTCAAGTATCCGTGGGCATGATTATACGATATGCATCACACAATCTCAGATTCATCCAACCAACATAAAAGTACTTCAAAGAGTGCCCCAAAGTTTCTACTGGAGAGTCAAGAACGTGTGCCAACCCCTATGCATAGGTTCCCAATGTCACGAAACCCGCAAGTTGATCACCAAAACATACATCAAGTGGATCGCAAGACATACATCAAGTGTTCTCATAAAAGACTCAATCCGGTAAGATAACTTCAAAGGGGAAACACAATTCATCACAAGAGAGTAGAGGGGGAGAAACATCATAAGATCCAAATACAATAGCAAAGCTCGGGATACATCAAGATCGTGCCATAGAGGGAACACGAGAGAGAACACGAGAGAGAGAGAGAGAGAGATCAAACACATAGATACTGGTACATACCCTCAGCCCCGAGGGTGAACTACTCCCTCCTCGTCATGGAGAGCGTCGGGATGATGAAGATGGCCACCGGTGATGGGTTCCCCCCTCTGGCAGGGTGCCGGGAAGGGCTCCGATTGGTTTTTCGTGGCTCTGGAGGCTTGCGGCAGCGGAACTCCCGATCTATCTTCTGTTATGGAAGTTTTAGGGTACGTAGGTATATATGGGTGCAAGGAGTATGTCGGTGGAGCTATGGGGGCCCCACGAGGCAGGGGGACGCGCCCCCCACCCTCGTGAGCACCTCCCGTATCTCCTGACGTGCACTCCAAGTCCATCGGGTGGCTTTCCTTCCAAAAATAACTTCTCCTGTTGATTTCGTTCCGTTTTGACTCCGTCTGATATTCCTTTTCCTCGAAACACTGAAATAGGCATAAAACAGCAAATCTGGGTTGGGCCTCCAGTTAATAGGTTAGTCGCAAAAATGATATAAAAGTGGATAATAAAGCCCAATATTGCCTAAAACAGTAGATAAAGTAGCATGGAGCAATCAAAAATTATAGATACGTTGGAGACGTATCAACGTCCGAGGACACCAAGACAAAATCCTCCACGGAATACGACGACGAGGAGGAGGAAATCCGTCCCCCACCTACTGGGGGGAGGAAGAGGAGGGTCTCCACACACGGGGAGGCCAAAACGTCCAAGAAGGGAAAGACATTCCTTCCGGACTACTCCGCCGCAGCTACCAACAACGGCAAGGAGTGGGAACCCAGGGCCAAGCCCCTGGCCAAATCGTATGTACCCGGACATACTGGCATGCCAGATCTATTTGCTTTATCGCATCTTACCATACCAGACATGCTCCTGCAGTCCAGCCAAATCCAACATCGAGATATCCTCCTCTTCGGAGGGATCATTGGACCCAGCGGCGATGAACAGCGAGTTTCTTCTGACAACTTCCTCCCCCAAGTGTGCGGACAACACCGAGGTGTTATCTCGAAGGATGCCGGGCCACGGGGAGACTGTTCTGGAGACGCCGGAGGGTAAAACCCCGGTTGCTGAACACTTGGGGGGCAAGGCCCCCATGTACAGCGATTTTAGGGGCCGCAGCCAGTTTGGCCCCAAGCCGAATTCAGCTCCAGAAACCCAAGGGGTTTCGGATTTAGAAAATAGGGCCGCCCCTAGCAAGGGGAGCGAGCCGTCTATATCGATGACCTCCGTTCATTTGGAGGCACCGGACAGGTTGCTGGAAGCGCTTCGCGGCGCTTCCATTGATGAAGAACATCGTACTGTAATGAGTATGGTGATTAAGAAGGTCCAGTCCGCCAAAAGCGGACTGGCAGAAGCCTGCACCAGCCTTCTAACAGGCTTTGAGGTAAGCAATAAAATTGCGGAAAAATATCACAGTATAGATAGTAGCCCCTGATACTCTGTTAGGTGTTCGGAAAGAAAAGCCGAACTGAGGATCAAATAATAGTCGCAAGAGTCTAACAAAAGATGTCTTATGTGAATAAGCAGGCGTCGCTGCTAGCCGCTGCCGCTCGTACTGCGGAGGTCTCTGGACTAAAGCAGAGCCTAGAGCGGACCGAGGAAGAACTCGGCCTTGTGAAGAGGCAGCTGGAGGAGATCCAAGGTATATGGTACCCTGCCTTTATACTTACGAGTGATAATTGGTTTGCGCTGATGAAGGCGTTATGAACTGTTGTAGGGGCCACGACTGAGGTGGCGACCCTGAAGAAGGCGTTAGCCGAGGCCGAAGACAAAGTGGCCAAGGAACGCGCCGCATGCGGGAAGCATGAGGCCCGGGTCGGCGAGGTGCAGCAAGAGCTCCAGGATGCCGTCAAGAAGTGCGAATCCTTGGAGCATGACTCGAAGACTAAAGAGTCCGAGCTTGCCAAGGCCCTCCAGAGCGCACAAGACGCCAGAGCCGAAGCCCAGAGAGCCCTCCAGGAAGTCCAGGAGGCCCAAAAAATTGCGGCGGGTAAGGCTTTTCTTATGCAAAGCAAGCATGTGATGGAAACATTCTTTTTACTTACCCAAATTCAGAGTTCTCCAGGAGCGTTTGCGGATCTGCCGTGCAAAATATCTGATGCCGCGGAGTTCTTCCGAGCCGAAGAAGGGAGATCGACGGAGAAGCTATTCTGGTCCCAGTACCTTGGGCCAGAGCATCCGAGGCCCTTAAGCAACCAGCTGAAACAGTTAGTCGAACTGCACAAGGCGGCCGAACTGGCCATGAAGGACCTTATAGTCCATCTGTGGCTGGCCGAGCCCCTGCCTAATAGTTACTTCAGACTCGTTAAGCGGCTTGTGAGTGCCTGCCCACGACTTGACATCATATACCGGTCAGTTTGCATTGAGGGTGCGCGGATGGCGTTTGCCCATGTGAAGATGCATTGAGCAAAGATGAATGCCAAGGCGCTGATGACCGAGGGCCCGCCAGAGGGCAAGGAGCACCATCGTCCCGAAATGTATTATGATGGTGTCCTAGAGGCAGCCCACCTTGTGGCGGAGCAATGTGTGAAGGATGTAATCTTTGAATGAATACATTCATTTTATCCTATCCTATAATATAAAACAGGTTCGCTATGCAATATGTATTGCATGTTTATTTACAATCATCTCTCCTGTGCGGCCATTTATAAAATATTGAGAGATGGCCAGTCGTCGACTTCTGCCTCCATGCAACTAGTACAAGGTTGTTCGAGATGAATCTAAACACTCTTTATCCAAGTCTTTTGGTCCTTTAAGGAGGTGTTTAGTGCGACGAACAAGGCAATCAGACTATATGGCTTTATCACTTTCACTTAGCCATAGGAGGTCTATAACTTTAAATTTTGGCGAATCCCTAGTATTCATAAGGCCAAACTTGGGGCGCTAGACACGCCTAAATCGGACAATAACCGATTCCTCGCTTGAAGCGGAAAAAATCTTTAAGGATTTTGAGATCTCTCGAACAGCGACCAGCTCTCGCTACATCATGACAGTCAGTTTTTGGCTTTCTCTACTGAGGTGCTCGTCCGGAAGAACCGGGACACAATCGCAGTAGTTCTCCCTTTGCCACCTTAGCCGATATAGCAGAACGTAAGGTGGCAAAACATGTGAGCCGGGCAAACCCAACATTTGACCAAAGACATGATTTGGAGCCATTGCATATAATGCTATAAGTTCGGGATGCCGAGCTATACTATAAAGTATTCGGACTTTCTTGCCGTGTTATGGGTGCACTGAAGCCCCTGGCAATTTAAAGCGTACCAGAATGTACAAATGCAGTAAGTACAGAGACAAGGAAAAAGATGAGTAAAACGTAATACATGTCACGTTAATTTCCATTGTAATTTGAATAATACGTCAAGGCGTATTTGTACCACTCATGCGAGAAGCGAACAAGGCTATTTAACATGTTATTTACCAAGAGCGGGCTGCGTGCGGGTATGTAAACAGGAATAACGATCATTAACAAAGACCACCTGGGAATTCCCTTGTACGTCAAAGCCCCTGGCTTCTCTTGGTGTATTCTTCCGCGATGGGTTCGATGATCATGTTATCAAAAACAAAGCCTCAAGAAGAGAAGACCTGAAAGGAGAAGAAAAAGTGAGGGTGTACGGGTCCAAGAGCGGTTGAGCCACGGTGTGGAGCACAGTCTAGTTGTGTCTCCGTCTATGCCGATGGTATTTTTAAGTGCGTAGTCATGTACGTGCGGCACAAATTGTGCCGCTTCACTGGGACTAGAATGGAGGCCGAATTGCTAGATGAGATCTGGGTGAGCCAGATGGTTCTGTTGCAAAGCAGTTTGGACTCGTTTAAGATTGTCCGGGAGCCTTATTGCCGAATTGAGGTTCTGCCTAAGAAGGCCGCCCTGTGCTTCTGCTGCCAGTGCCGCGGTGTGCTCCTCGGTGCGGAGGGAGCGCTCAATATTCCCGTTGACTGTTATGATGCCGTTGGGTCCAGGCATTTTGAGCTTGAGGTAGGCATGGTGTGGTACTGCATTGAATCGAGCGAATGTGGTTCGTCCGAGCAGTGCATGATAACCACTGCAGAAGGGGACGATGTCGAAGATCAACTCTTCGCTTTGGAAATTATTCGGTGATCCGAAGACCACTTCCAGTGTGATTGAGCCTGTGCAACAAGCCTCTACATCTAGCATGACACCTTTGAAGGTGGTTTTGGTGGGCTTGATCCTTGCGGGATCGATGCCCATTTTGCGCACTATGCCTTGATACAGCAGGTTCAGGCTATTGTGACCGTCCATATGGACTCGAGTGAGGTGGAATCCATCAATAATGGGGTCAAGGACTAGTGCGGCTGAGCAGCCATGACGAATACTGGTCGGATGGTCTCTGCGGTCGAAGGTGATCGGGCGGGAAGACCATGGATTGAATTTTGGGGCGACTGGCTCCATCGCGTAGACGCCCCTCAGTGAGTGCTTCCGTTCCCGCTTGGGGATATGGGTGGCGTATATCATATTCACCGTTTTAACCCGAGGAGGAAATTTCTTCTGTCCCCCTGTGTTCGGTGGCCGGGGTTCCTTGTCGCCATCGCTGTGCAACCCCTTTTCTTTATTTTCGGCATTTAACTTGCGGGCCTGTTTGAACACCCAACACTCTCTGTTGGTGTGGTTTGCTGGTTTATCAGGGGTGCCATGGATTTGACATGGACGACCGAGGATGCAGTCCAAACTGGATGGACCCGGATTGTTTCTTTTAAACGGCTTCTTCCGCTGACCGGACTTGGAGCCACTGAATCCGGCGTTGACAGCCGTGTCTTCAGCGTTATCGCCATTATTTCGACGCTTGAATCTGTTGTGTCGGGGTTTGCCGTTGCTATCTCTGGCATCTCAGGCGCCGGGCTTTGTTGATGTGCTGCTGCTATGGGCTAACCAGCTATCCTCACCCGCGCAAAAGCGGGTCATAAGTGTTGTATGGGCTGCCATGGATTTCGTCTTCTCTTGGCCGAGGTGTCGGGCTAGCCACTCGTCACGGATGTTGTGCTTAAAGGCCGCTAGGGCTTCGGCATCCGGACAGTCGACGATTTAGTTCTTTTTAGTTAAGAACCGAGTCCAGATGTTCCGGGCTGACTCTCCTGGCTGTTGAGTTATATGACTTAAGTCATCAACGTCTGGTGGTCATACATAAGTGCCCTGGAAGTTGTCGAGAAATGCATCTTCCAGGTTCTCCCAACTGCCAATGGAGTTTTCTGGCAGACTATTTAGCCAGTGTCGAGCTGGTCCCTTGAGTTTTAGTGGGAGGTACTTTATGGCATGAAGATCATCACCGCGGGCCATGTGAATATGGAGAAGGAAATCTTCAATCCAGACCGCGGGGTCGGTTGTTCCATCACGTGGTTCATTGTTCACGGGCTTAAACCCTTTTGGGAATTCATGCTCCATTACTTCATCCGTGAAGCATAGGGGGTGTGCGGCGCCTCTGTGCTGAGCCACCTCGCGACATAGTTCAGATGTAGCTGGTCTGTTGTATTCGGCCCTGGTGGATTTTTATGTAGTGTATCCGGCGTGACGGTCATCGTGAGGCGCACCCCCGTGATCCGTAGATCGATCTTGGCTGTCCTGCTTTGTCTTCCAACTCCTACCACAGGTCATGTTTGTATCCCCGAGCCTTTGTGTTTCTATTTGTTTGGCGATAGGGTGCGGGCTGATACGCTGCTTTGTCCCAGCCACGAGGTGGTCAGTCCGCCGCATCATGCGCTGCTAGTATGGGCTCTAACGCCTCGTCCTCGAATTGAGGTAGCAACCTATGTCTGGGGTAACTTTTAGTTGGGCGCTCGAGTCCGTATTCCTCGGCTGCCAGGACTTCAGTCCATCTATCAGCTAGCAGATCTTGATCAGCTTGAAGCTACTGCTGCTTCTTCTTCAGGCTTTTCACAGTGTCTACAAGCTGTCGCTTGAAGCGTTCCTGCTTGGCAGGATCCTCAGGCACGGTAAATTCGTAGTAGCCGAGGCTCACCTCATCCTCGGAGGGGGGCATGTAGTTGTCCTCCTCCGACTTTTCATTTGTGGCCTGCTCATCAGGGCAGGCTTGCCCGTCCCCCGTCCAGCCTGTTCGAATCCTGGCTAGGCGGGGTCGTCTTCATTATCTTTGGCATCTTCCGGAGTGCTATTGTCTCCTGTGCCGGTATTGCTGTTTTTATCATGGCATGGTTTAGAGCGGCACCGTTGACGTTGGCGCTTCGGCTGCTTCTCAGGAGGTTTGTCCTCACCTGTATCCTTTTTGTCCTCGCCATTACCTTCTTTGGGGGTATCCACCATGTAAATGCCGTATGACGAGGTGGCTGTCCAGCGCCCTGTGGGTGGTGGTTCCTCTTCTTCGGCCGCATCATCGTCCATACCGTCGATGTCTTCGGAGTTGAAGTCAAGTATGTCGGTCAAGTCATCGACAGTGGCTATCAAGTGGGTGGTGGGTGGGCAGTGAAGTTCTTCGTTGTCCGTTTCCCACTCAAGTCGGACATAGTTTGACCAACAATCTCCTGATAAGGAGAGAGATTTTAATGAATTTAACACATCGCCCAAGGGCAAGTGTTGAAAGATGTCCGCTGAGGTAAACTCCAAGATCGGCGCCCAATCAGATTCGACGGGCGCAGACACACGTGGTTCTGAACCTATATCCAGAGAGTAGTCCGAGGGTCCAATGGCACAGGCCTCGCTAGAGGTTGAATCTGTGTTCGGCTCAAGCGCCGTAGAGCATGCAGCTTCTGTGGTGGGGTTCAGCCCCCCCGTCCGCGGACGATGTGATCTGTTCCGGATCTAAGGCCAGAACAGTCACAAGCGCTATCTCCTGAGCATAGTCCGATGATAGATTTAAGTCGTGTTCATCGTGGCTGCAGGGAGCGGCTGTCGTGGGTTCAAATCCGTCGAAGATCAAGTCTCCGCGGATGTCAGCGATTTAATTCAAACTTCCAAACCTGACTTGATGGCCAGGGGCGTAGCTATCGATCTGCTCCAGATGGCCACGCGAGTTGGCCCGTAGTGCAAAGCCGCCGAATACGAAGATCTGTCCAGGGAGAAAAGTCTCGCCCTGGACTTCATTGTTGTAGATGATTGAGGGATCCATCAAGCCTTATGATGATGACACAGTGGAACTCTCAGTGAAAGCACCAATGTAAGTGTCAAAACCGGTGGATCTCGGGTAGGGGGTCCCGAACTGTGCGTCTAAGGCTAATGGTAACAGGAGCCGGGGGACACGATCTTTACCCAGGTTCGGGCCCTCTCTTTGGAGGTAATACCCTAGTTCCTGCTTGATTGATCTTGATGATATGAGTATTACAAGAGTTGATCTACCATGAGACCGATGAGGCTAACCCTAGAAGCTAGCCTATGATTATGATTGTTGTTCTTGTCCTACAGACTAAACCCTCCGGTTTATATAGACACTGGAGGGGGCTAGGGTTACACAAAGTCGGTTATAGAAAAGGAAATCTACATATCCGAATCGCCAAGCTTGCCTTCCACGCAAAGGAGAGTCCCATCCGGACACAGGACAAAGTCTTCTATCTTGTATCTTCATAGTCCAATAGTCCGACCAAAGTATAAAGTCCAGCTGTCTGAGGACCCCTAAATCCAGGACTCCCTTAGGGACCACTAGCAAACTAGGGAAAAAGAAGACTAGGAAATAAATAAGCCCGAAACTAACGCTAGGCTATTAAGGCGATTGCACAGATTGCATCCACACGGCTTCAAAGATCGCCACCAGTGCAAATATAGAAACACCCTACACTATACAAAAATGGCTTGCTGTTTTCTTCAGCCGGTGGCTGCACGTTAAGAACAAATTTTGTATTGCACCAAAACAAATTACAACTATAAAACAAAAGGAAGGTTGGCATAAAAGTTAACAGTCTAGCAGATAAATGCACCATCAGAAGTTCAGAAGCTCAGTTCATTTGACCTGGCTGTTACGTTTTCATGGTGTATTGTCTGATGGAGCACCATAACCTTCGCCTTCATTTCTCCTAGGCTCCTGAACAACATAGCAAATGTTTGATAGTCTGGTTTCAAAACCATGCATATCTTGACGACATCGAACAATGTCTCTCCTTGTTTCACAAAGGGTCTCTGTTAGGGAATGGACTTGTGTCTGGAGCGTAGATACAACATTGTTTTGAGCGTGCATATCTTGATCATGAGGCAGTTTGGACGAGATTGCCTTAACAACCAACCTAGTATTATGCAGGAACGTGCTTTTGGCACTGTTAGTGGACAGGTACTGACCCACTACAGCAAGAGATGACATTGCAGTTATAGTTGCCTCGCCACCTTCAGAAGGTGGCGGTTCCACCATTTTCCCCATAGCTTACTAAAACGTTGAGTTTTTACATTAGTAGTACCAAACCAGAAGATATTAAGGAGGCAGCAAAACAAAACAAAATAGCTTTGGTCTATATACAGAACTTATTCTGGTGAACCCATGTAAAATATTTGTTGTATTTTATTGCAAAGTACATAATAAAACTAGGTTCCAAACATATGACCATGTACCATTGCTAATGTATTCTATTTCTTCACATTGTATTGAGGGCTAAGGATAAAGAGACGAAGTCCATAATACTGTAAGCATAGTATGACATCATTCATATCACAAAACAACTGAGAACAGACAAACATGCAATTGTAACGTTGTGTGGTCAAGGTCCAGCACGGAACTAGATTACATGTTAAGATCAAAGGAACATCACTCCTCTCTTTTAAACCTTGTAAGGTGCAATGATACGCTAAGACAATTGTGTATAAAATTGAAAAGAGTAATAGACATTGACTACAAACCATGCAGTTCAAGGCACAAGTCAGAGTAAGTAGTAGTAAAAGGCATGAGGATTAAGGACTTACAACAATGGCTTTGACTGGTGTAGTCATGCCCTTCTTCTTGTTGGTGTGACAGTCCTTGAAGATTTTGACAACATTTGGTTCAGGTACTTTTTGGTCCTTGCGGGCTCTCCTCTGCATTTGGAACAAGTCAATATAGATCTGATAATATGGTACAACGAAAAGAGTGAAACAGCAGCTAATTACAAGAGCCTCGCAGTGTGCAATATAGCTACGGGATCCCGACGTCTGTTGGAATTTCACTTTCGTACGGTTGGCCTTGTTCTTTGAAGAGTTCACCTACAAGAAGATGGATTTGTGTGGCACATGAGTAAATAGGACTTCAACATGTGATCTGATCACATATATATAATGTACCTGATACTTCGGATCAGACAAGTGTTTAACGAGGCCTCTCCAGTCTTCATCCGATATATTTTCCACTGAAGATGTTTGGGCAAGTTCACTGTTAGCCTTGCCTTTAAAGTGAGTTTTCCTCAAGTTATACTGATACCGCCGCAGAGCAGACTTGAAAACATGGGTGCAAGCTTGTCTGGTTGCATCATCTTGGCTATCCAACTTGAACCTCGTCTGTTGAAAATTATGGGAGTCTCATTACCAGCAACCTAGAAAGTATGGGACAAAGCAAGACGATATTACTAGTTTCCATACATAACCATACTTACAGATAAATAGTCGAGGAAGGTGTTGAACTCGGTTTTGTCTTTTTCATTCATGTACTGAATCCATGTTGGGAGGATACGTACATGACACCTAACGGCAACCGCTGCCTCTGATACTAACTTGGCTGACTCTGTAGCATCATGTGGCCTTTTAAAACCTTCCTAAAAATGGATCTCCATTCTTCCTCCTCTAGATTTAGTTAACCTATCGAGCATTATCCCTGATGTTTCTTTCCTCTTACGCCTAGGTGCTAGTCCAACAATGAACATAGGAAGTGTTAGTGTACATCAAAATGTGAGATTACATATAAAGAAGCATGCAACTGTAACTTGACTCCAGCAACTACCTTCTTGCTGTTGAAGCTCACAAGGTTCATCTAATCTTGCCAACTCGTCTTTTGTCAAGAGTGCTTGGTAAGTAGTGTCAGGTGGCAAGGGAGCTTGGGAACATGCTACTAGCTCAGTTGACGCACGAGTAACTTGTGCAGCTGGTAGTACTGTGGAAGGTGTTGCAACAAGTAGGGTTGTCTCTGCTTGTTTGGTGGCAACTATTTGTTTCTGTTTGGCTTGTTCTGTAGCTCGTGTAGCACGGGATACCCTGTTTGTAGAATTTTACACTGGACTTTGACCTTCTATTGCACCATTAGTACCAGCAGAATCTGCAGGATTCTTCTGCTTCCCGTTCCCTGCCATTCTGTGTTTCTTCCTCTTTCTCTGTGCCATGTTAAGTCAAGCCGACAAGAAAAACGAATAACAATTTAGTTCTTTAGAACAAATTGATGCATGATACAGACGAACTGAACTTTGATGTTAGACAACCACATGATAGGAGGATGTAATATGTACGAAAAACAGGACGGAAGAGATAACCAGAACTATGATGTGTAAACTAAACAGAAGACATTTCACTAAATTAGAAGCAATGCAATGGAAGGTAGACACCATATCAAAGATGCTACAAACATCGCTCTGCCAAGTTAACAGTGTCTCATCATAAATGGCGTTTAAACAAATGTGAAGCAGTACAAGAAATAAATCATATGCAAGATGCAAACAACATCACACTACCAAGTTAGAGGTCTCTCGTCGTTAGTGCCATTGCATATTCACATCATTGCATATTTACAACTTATGATGTGTAAACTAAGGAGAAGGCATTTCAACAAATTAGAAGCAATGAAAGCTAGACACAATATGAAAGATGCAACGAATATCACTCTACCAAGTTAAAATTGTCTCGTCATAAGTGCCATTTCAACAAATTAGTAGTACAAGCTAGAAAAGAATGTGAGATGTAACCTATATCACACTCCCAAGTCAAACGTGTCTTATGATAAGTGATTGTTGCAGGTTACACAACAGTAGTAATTTGATGTAAGAACATGGTGTGATAGAAAAGATATTGTATGTTCTAGAAACAGGAACACGTGTCTTATTCACAAGTATAATGTGTAAAGTAAGCACATGGAATTCAACAAAATTAGAAGTAATACAAGCTAGACATCACACATAACATGCAACCACATATAACAATGCCAAGTTAGAGGGAGCACCTGTGATGGTGCACTAGGGGAGACGTGCTCATCAACAACACAACTACATTGAGTGTCTATGCATGTGTGGTCTTGCAAATCATCTTGGGGGGATGGAGGAGTAGAATCTGTAAGGCCCTCCGTTTGGAAGGAGCACGTTTATCCGCTGCCTTGCTAACTTCCTTCCACTTTATTGATTTTGAATTGTCAAGTAAAACCGACAAGAAAAAGCAATAAAATTCTCTCTTCAGAACTCATTCATGCATGATACTAACAATCACTACTTTGATGTAAGGCAAACACATGATACCAGGATGGAATATGTACGAAAAACAGGACGGCATGGCATGTTCACATATGTTTGTGTAAACTAAGCAGAAACCATTCCAACAAATAAGAAGCAATGCAAGCTAGACACCACATGAAAGACGCAACCAATATGACTCTGCCAAGTTAAAAGCGTCCCATCATAAATGGCATTTCAACAAATTAGAAGCAGCGCATGCTATAAATCATATGAAAGATGCAACTAATATCGCACTGCATATACTAAAGGTGTCTCGTCATATTGATTGATGCGGGATACAAAAAAAACAATAGTTTTATGTCAGGACATGCTTAATTGACAGATGTACTGTGTACTAAATACAGGAAGGCATGTCACATTAATAGGTATAATGTATAAGCTAAGGAGAATAGCACATGCAGTTTAACCAGATTGGAAGAATTACAATCTAGACACCATATGCAACATGCAACCACATATCACGCTGCCAAGTTAGAGCAAGCACCTGTGATGCTAGTGTAGGGGAAATGCGGTAACCAACTAGAGAGCTATGTTCACTATATTCATCTAGCCTTGTTGTTTCTTGAGAATCATGTCGGGAGCCTCACGCTCACTACAAAAGAGAAGACACATCCATGACATTTTGGGCCGAACGAATTTTTTTCCTGTCATACTTATGACACTTCTATGACGATAATTGTGACAAAACCTAGTATCATCATAGATGTGGTGGGCTCCTATTTCTATGACAAAAAATCATGACAGAAAATGGGATTTTCATCCTGGGCGGGCCGGAGACACAGCTGCATCACATTCTTTGGGCCATCCATGACGGAAAAAACCGTGGTAGAAGCGAGGGCAAGGAAAATATCGGGGTGTTCCCGGTTACAGTGGGTGGTCGGGCCGAGCAATGCACGGAGGTTTGCGCGTTTCTCTCATACACGCAGGCGCGTGGGTGCGAGGCATTGGTGATGCGGAGCATCCCACGGTCATCCCCATGTACACTCCGACTACTCTCCAAGCCCCAAGAGGACATATGACGAGACCTCGAATATACACCATTGGACACAAGGTGAACTCTCTCCTCTCCGAACCTTCACTTTCTACATGTGAGACATGGCTACTACCTCATGCATGGATCTTGCATATACTCAGGTACAACCGAGACGACCATGGAGAATCCAAGGACCAAGGCCAAGCATGGAAGAGAAGGAGGAAGAGAACCTGGCCGCTCCAGAATGAGCGGTACTACCGCCCACTCCAAGCGGTACTACCGCTAAGGCCACCCAAGCGGCACTACCGCCCGGCATCCGCCCTACTACCGCTCAACACGACAAACTCCTGTGATCGAGCGGCGCCCGAGCGGTACTACCGCCCCCTCCAAGCGGTACTACCACTGAAGCTCTACAAGCGGTACTACCGCCCGAGGGTCCGGTACTACCGCCCTGTCTGCGCACAGTGTATTGGGTCGAGCCCATGTACCCCTTCGCCCTCACTTACTCCTTTGTGGCTCTAGACTATATGTACTCCTCCACCTCCTCCTAGTTAGGGTTAGCGTTGATTTAGCTCAAGTTAGAGATAGAGCTTCGCTCATCCATCGAATCTCCTCCTCGTGAGAGACCGCGGCCTCCTCGGAGAAGATCCTATCGGATTCAAGACCCCCTCATGGGAAGATCCCCTTGTGGATTCAAGACCTCCTCACAGAGAAGATCGGTTACCTATGTATCCTTACCTTTATTGACTTTGGATCTCGTGTACCTCTTTGTGTTCTTTGATCTAGCACTTGTGTGACCGATTCCTTGTTGGTTGAGTGTTTTCCCTTGTTCCTCTCCGTGATTTCCTCGTGTTCTTCCGCGCGTTCTTCGTGTTTCCCCGTAGGATCCACTCCAAACGTGAAAGATCGTCCACATAGCGTTCCACCCTACATCATCTTGGTATCATGAGCTACGTTGATCATGTTTTTGGAGCCCTTACCCCGTGTTTTCTAGCTTGATTTTGTTGTTTTCGTCCTAAATCTGAAAATCCCCACCAAAAAATAGCCCCAATTTTTTTTTCTGATTTGTTGGTTTGATGATGTTTTGTTGATTTTGATCCATGGATTTGCTTGGTTTCAAGTGGATCTAGCATTTCCCCAAGTTTCCCCACTTCCCATCCACGAAACCTCTCCAATTTTGACCCCGAAATCATCCATTTCCGCCACAAAATCGCGCAACGATTCGAGCAGTCGAGAAAATCCTGACACGAGCGGTACTACCGCTGAGAACCACAAGTGGTACTACCGCCCAGCGAACGGTACTACCGCCTGGCCCTGTTTCGGCCTGAAACAGTCGAAAAATCCCGACACGAGCGGTACTACCGCCCATCCGAGCGGTACTACCGCCCATGCCAGTTTCAGCGTTCCGAGTTTCACCATTTCGGCCATAACTAATTCATCCGAACTCTGATTTTGACGTTCTTTAGCTCGTTTTGAAGCTATTGACATCCCCCATCCCACAAAAATACTACGAACACCATTTGACTCCATCAAATGTTCCGAAATTTGGAAAGTTTGCCTAGGCCCTCCACCATATCATCCGCATAGCCAACACCGACTTCCGCAACCTAACCCATCTTGATCCCCATAGCATTAGTGGTTGCTTGAGTAGTGATTCGAGTCTACTAAGGTGTTTCGGCTACTTAGGGACAATTGCTTCTTCATCAACCACCACCACCACTTCCGCATAGACGTGCCCATCATACATTTCCACCACCCAAACTTAACCCAATTTTGTTTGAGTTGTGGCTTGTGCCTCCTAAGGTGTTTCGGCTACTTAGGGACCATTGCTTCAACTCCGACACCGTGTATATCCCATCACTCCACTCTCGCATTGCCAAGTGCAAACCACCACCACTTTCCGCTACCACCATTTTGACATTTGACATTTGATATTTTGAGTTCGCGGTTTTTTCCGTTTCCTAAGGTGTTTCGGCTACTTAGGGACGAGACTCCATCAACTTGGTATCTACATCAAGAACACCGCCACTCATCATCGCCAAGGACGGTAACCTCCATATTATCTTGGTATCGTGATATCCCTCCATTGTATATTCCCTTGCAAATTGCATTGATAACCATCATAGACCATATTTTGCGCCACTTGCCTATCGAGACTAGCCATTTGAGTATTGCCGGCAACGTTACTTGTGCACATTAGTGATCATACTTCCCATAGCATACATACCATATCATCGTGGTGCCTATATTGGTATCATATCTTGTGTCACAAGTTTGTTCCCGCATATACACAATTGCTATCTTGGTTTGTGCATTGTGCAAAAGTGGCCATAGAAAAAAAAGAGAGAATAAAGCTTTTAAGCAAAAGATAAAGAGAGCAAAGAGCTTGTAAGCAATAGCCATAGCATCGCAATATATCATATACGATCATCTTGGATCATCTTGAGAGAAACACCGGGAACCATACATACATAGCATACTTGGGATAGAAAGTTTATCCATTTTGCATCTTATAGGTTGTGCACAAGTGTCGTATCCGCCAATAGAGCAATCGTGCTAGCGTCTCTCTTGAGTTGTGCAACACGAGTGTTTTCCGTGGATTCCACATTTTGTGCTCATTCCTTGGTTGCACGACCCCATTTATCTATCCGTGTGTGTGTTTCCGTGTACCTTTCATTGCTATTGGTCTACTTGTTTCGCTTGCAAATTTGTGAATCTCTTTCAACATTATTGACTCTTGCTAACATTTTGCATTAAATTTTTGTGCCACTATCCTCACCGAGCTACTCCATAAGCTTTACTTGTGTAGGTGTGAGAACCGACAAGGATTGGTACCAACAGTGCTATTTCATTGTTTGCATTTGAGTGAACTTGATTCATTGTCAACATCGGTCAAGGTACATTGGTATAAGTTCTTTTCTTTCTCCCACTCATATTTGCTCGAGTCTTGTGATGGATAGGCAAGGCATTTCCTCTCCGTTCCTCGACAACAATGACGATGTGAACAACTACATCACCAAAGCGTCTATCTTCGATCTACAACAACAAGTGCAAGACACACAATCAAGATTGCGAGAGCGCATCAAGAACATCTCCATCGACATTCATCACTCCGAAGCAAGGAGAAGGGACTACATCGACAAGAAGCTTGCCGCACATAAAGAGGAGCAAGATGCAAGGATGGAGGAGATTCGGACCTTGCTCAAGTCTACTTCCCCTTCGTCATCTTCAAGGCGGCGACATTCAAGACACAAGTCTTCGGAGTGCAAACAAGATGCAAGCGCAAGTCGTCCAAGTCAACATCTACATGGTGACCACCATCACATTCGTGATCAACATCGTCATGAAGGGCAAGTCACCTCCAAGCATCATGTGCACCACGACGACGAACGCCAAGGAGCTCAAGCATGACAACGGCATCATCATCATGAAGATGCTCCACAAGCGCAAATGCACAAGTCCCAACAAGCCCTACTTCACGCCAAGTCGAAGCTTCATAAGCAAAAGAGAAGACCGCGAGACAAGCACCACTAAGACGGAGCTATGGCTACAACAACCACTTTGGCATCTTCGCCAAGTGCTATCAAGGCATCTTCGCCTTTGGACGTACGGCATCTTCGCCTACTTCCCACGTGTACGCCTACATCGACTTCATCAAGTCCAAGGCGACCACCTACAAGCGAGGGCGACACTTCCATCTTCGGAAGCCCCCCAAGGAAGATGGCCGAGCATGGGAAATTCCCTTCGGTCATGGAGACGAGCTACGAGGTGCCACATCATATGGGCCTCCAACAACAAGACGGCCACAAGATGGTCGAGCAAGGGCCATCCCCTTCGACCACGGCGACGAGCGCGAACCTCTTCGACACCATGAAGACGGCACCCATATTGGACTCATCCTCTGAGTCAAGCTATGCGACCGCACATGGAGACATTTGCACCTACACCTCTCCGACACCCACATATGTTGAGATGCCCCAAGTGCCATGTGAGGAGAGCCACTACCACATGAGTGACATGAGTGACTCCACCATACGTGACATTGAGAGCATTTCCTTTGAGAGGATGAGTGTGACCACCACTAGCCCCACACATGAGAGCATGCCACACATCCTATGTGAGGTTGAGCGCCATTTGAGTGACTCCACCAACCATATGAGTGAGAGCATCCTTGAGGGAGTGAGTGAGCCACAACACTTAGAGAGTGAGGTAGTTGACATGGCACGTGAGGCCACTATGATTTCTAATGCCTTAACCTCTACTCCTAGTGTGTTTTCTTCTTTGGTGCCAGGTCTCCTACATGACGACATGCCTATCCTCGACGAGTCCATCCCTCCAATGGAGAAACTGATGGCCATGGTGGATGATGATGCACCACCCACATGGTTCCATCAACATGAAGATGACAACGAGACGATCTTCAACACCTCACCTACAACACATGAGCGACGCTCCAAAGGTAACATAGGTGATGGTGCTTCTCTTGTCCCACTAGTGGACTCTCTTACCAATGATTGCTCCCATGATGTTGGCACACCTATTGCCATGCTTCATGCTAGTGAGACTTCTTCATGCCTTGACTTACCTATTTATGATGAATATGATGATGAGCATGTTGAGTTGCCTAGTTGTGATGCTATGCTCCATAGGATATCATGTGAAAATTCTTTTGGTCACATCATGTTTGACAATCCATTGAACTTGTCATATGCTATGAGTGAGATCTCCCATATTGCATCATTACAATCTCAACATAGTAACTATGCATGCCCCATTAAAATCAATCCCATTTGCACCTATGGCATAGATGACGAGATGATGGTCATTGGCTTTTGCTTCTCTTGTGATGATATTGCCATGCTTCCTTTACATGATTTGCGCAATTCATCTACTATGCCATGCCATGATCACATTGTTCCAAATATGCATTGTTTTGGATGTTGTCAATATTCTCCACGTGATGTTTCTACTCTTGCTCATGAGGAGACACCCATAGTTTCCTCATACATATTAGGAGATCTTGATGCATTTCATACTTTGCATGATTCCCATGATAGTGTACACCATATGCATTCCATGAATAATAATGCTCTAGATATTTCTCATGATGCATTACACAATTTGAGTCTCCATTATGCTATACATAATAACAAACCTCTCATGATGGATGACATGTTTCTATATCACGCATCTCATTTATTTGAGCATTGGCTATTTAGTACTAACCGACACATGCACGTGCGCATCATGATGGATGATGTGTACATATACCATGCACACACAATTTTCTCTTTGTCTTTGTTTTGTGTAGGTACTTATGAACACTCGTCGACCTCACAATCCCATGAGTTGATGAAACGAGCTCTTGAGAGCAACGATGACTTGGGATCCCGTGGACTATCCTTACCACCGTTCCCTTCGCGCATGGACTACGCGCATCTCTTTTACTTGGCTCTCACACGGCTATGGGCTATTTACCACTTGTTACCTTATGCCCATACTATTGTGTTCACTTTGCATGTTATACTTGCTTCTATGCCTTTGCCATGCAATTGTGACCCTTGCTTGCATCTACCCATGATTGACCCTATGTGTATTTGCATGCTTGATGGAGATCCTTGTTACTTTTGCCATGTTTATCATGTGCCTCATGCTATTGTTGATTCTTGTGTTGGGAGAGTCATGATGTTACATTGCTATTTACATAGGACTTCTTGCCAACACCATGAACCTACTTTCCTCATATCTTGCTTTCATGCTTGTGCTATGACATGTGAATTATTCATGCCCACTATTTGCACACATGACATGCTTGCCATGATTCCTCCTAGTATGTTGCATCTTCGCACTACTAGCTTGCTTGACTTGATTGATATGATTGCTTGCTATGTTGCATCACCTATGTTGCACTATTACTTGCTTTCTTGGGTTGATGACATATATGCTCATGCCTCTCACATGATATATCTTGATCATTGTCTCTTGTGTCCATTAGTTGCCTCTTTCATATCCACTTGTATTGAGTGCAACCATACTATGCTTATTGATTTCGGAGACTTTGACACCTTACTTGTGATGCATACTTCTTTCCTTGAGCCTCTTGTGTTTGGTTGTTCTTGCATCATATGCCTCCACACTATGAAATGCTCCTACCTTCTTATGATGAGCATGATGCATACACTTGTTCGGTATATTACCACTCGAATGATAGGTTTTGCATGTCTGCTAACCTCATTTGTTTTTCCGAGTGTTTTTCATGTTCTTTCGTTTTGAAGGATTCACAAGGCATTACCGTCATGAGACATATTGGTTATGTGAAGGCATACACGATGTGCGACACCAACATTTTCGACATCCTCATAAAGGTGAACTCCTTCTCTTTGAGCCATCCTCAAATACGCATATTGGATGGGTCACTCTTTCATTGTTGTTTCCTTCTTGTTGTCTACATGATACATCTCGTGAATGGAGGAGTGACATTGGAGATTGGCTACATGGACCTTAACATTGAGGAGCGCTCGCACTTAGTGGATGCACCTTCGTTCTTCCACTCATGCCTCGACATCGAGCTTTGGTACACCAACACCTCCATATTTGTTGATTGTGCTCATACATGTCATGCTCGATGGACATATCATACTCACCACAAGTTCGCACGCTATGCATGGATTGACTCACATTATGCTTGTCTTGTTGCATCTATTTCCATGTCATCCATGATATATGAGCTTGTGCATTTCCTTAGCAAATTTGTTGTGATCTTCCTTGATGGCATATTCATACATAATGATCATATTGTCCACCATCATTGCATGATAACATACACATATTGAGCATCCATTGCCATATTCATGCTATTGATAAACCATCTCAGTATGACATCATTTTGCACCATGGTTGCATTGCTCATATTCATAACACATTTGTGTACACAGTGATTGCTTGTCCTACCATGAATGCTTTGCATCTCATTCTAGATCAACTTGATAAGCTTCATGCGCTTTGTCACGACCAATCTTGCCGCACGGACTCATTCTTACATGATGGACACTTTGTGTGCGCTAACCATTGTATTTCCGAGTGTTGCTTGTGTTTGCTCTTTTTGCATGTCTATCACTCCGGCGACACCTTGGACTACTTGGATTGCACCATGTCTTCAACTTCGTCCAACTACAAGTCCGTCTACGACAACCGTTTCCATAGTGATGAGGATCACGATCCGAGGTCGGATCTTTCCCAAGGGGGGGAGATGATGCGGAGCATCCCACGGTCATCCCCATGTACACTCCGACTACTCTCCAAGCCCCAAGAGGACATATGACGAGACCTCGAATATACACCATTGGACACAAGGTGAACTCTCCCCTCTCCAAACCTTCACTTTCTACATGTGAGACATGGCTACTACCTCATGCATGGATCTTGCATATACTCAGGTACAACCGAGACGACCATGGAGAATCCAAGGACCAAGGCCAAGCATGGAAGAGAAGGAGGAAGAGAACCTGGCCGCTCCAGAACGAGCGGTACTACCGCCCACTCCAAGCGGTACTACCGCTGAGGCCACCCAAGCGGCACTACCGCCCGACATCCGCCCTACTACCGCTCAACACGACAAACTCCTGTGATCGAGCGGCGCCCGAGCGGTACTACCGCCCCCTCCAAGTGGTACTATCGCTGAATCTCTACAAGCGGTACTACCGCCCGAGGGTCCAGTACTACCGCCCTGTCTGCGCACAGTGTATTGGGCCGAGCCCGTGTACCCCTTCGCCCTCACTTACCCCTTCGTGGCTCTAGACTATATATACTCCTCCACCTCCTCCTAGTTAGGGTTAGCGTTGATTTAGCTCAAGTTAGAGATAGAGCTTCACGCATCCATCGGATCTCCTCCTCGTGAGAGACCGCGGCCTCCTCGGAGAAGATCCTATCGGATTCAAGACCCCCTCGTGGGAAGATCCCCTTGTGGATTCAAGACCTCCTCATGGAGAAGATCGGTTACCTATGTATCCTTACCTTTGTTGACTTTGGATCTCGTGTACCTCTTTGTGTTCTTTGATCTAGCACTTGTGTGACCGATGCCTTGTTGGTTGAGTGTTTTCCCTCATTCCTCTCCGTGATTTCCTCGTGTTCTTCTGCGTGTTCTTCGTGTTTCCACGTAGGATCCACTCCAAACGTGAAAGAACATCCACATAGGGTTCCACCCTACATCAGTTGGGCTCTAACTGAACCCGTGCGAGGTGTTCGCCTACTGAACCCGAGCGATTGCACTGCAGGCTACGCGTTACTGAACACGAGCGATCAATCGATGGCTATTAACTGAACCCGATCGAGCGATTCCTTCGCTACTGCTGCTAACTGAAGCCGATCGATGCTGCCTCTGGATGAACAGTGAGCGTTGCTGGGGGGAGGGTTTGGATGAACAGTTCCCGGTGGGGGTGGGTGAACAGGATCCCGTGGTGTTGCCTCTGGATGAACAGGACCCCGATCGATCAAGATGGTTGGGGCTGGATGAACAGGACCCCATGGAGGGCTGGATGAACATGACGACCCCATGGAGGGCTAGATGAATAGTAGATGGTGGAGGGGTGGATGAACAGTAGCCCATGGAGGGGTGGTTGAACAGGAGCCCGTGGAGAGGGCTGGTTGAATAGTAGCCGGTGGAGTAGCGTGCGGTGGAGGCTGGATGAACAGGAGCCCGTGGATGAACAGTCATAGGTGGAGGCTGGAGGAGGTCGACGATGGATGAACAGTAGCCCATGAAGGCTGGAGGAGGTCGACGATGGAGATGAACATTATCCCGTGGAGTGCCGTTTTACGGTACGCCACCCCCCCGATGAACAGGACCCCCGTTTCGACTGTAGCGCTCCAGCACAAGTCTGTTTCCTCCGTTTTGCGGTACGCCACACCCCTCTCGATCAACATGACCCCGTTTCGACTGTAGGAGGTCCAACACAAGTCGGTTTCCTCTGTTTTGCGGTACGACAGACCCCTCCCGATGAACAGGATCCCATTTCAAATGTGGCCGGTCAAACACAAGGCCGTTTCCTCCGTTGTGCGGTATGCCAGGCCTCGTTTCCATCAACTGTTCCATCCAATCCCTCCCAATGAACACGATGCCATATTCCGTTCCGACCCAGCCGGTTGGCTCCCCAAAAACACGGCGACGATGTTGTTTCTCCATTCTGACCCAGCCATGTACTTGAGCCCTGGCCGTATGTATGCGCGAGTAGGCATTCGAGACCTCGCCCGTATGTACGTACGTGCCTGTATTTTCTTTCTTGCACACTGGTTGTTGTATGTACATGTACATGCTACGTGTGCGGCTCTACTATGACACGTGCGTGCCTCTACATCGACTGGTATGTACGTACATGCTCGCGACCAGAATGACAATGCTATGTATGCTTTGACCAGGTGGGTCCCGACTATCACACACTTCCTTGCGTGCGAAGATGTAGATGGTGGGTCCCAATAGTTAGGGGGGCGAATCATTTTTTTGCCCGGACGCACTTCCTTGCGTGCGAAGATGTAGCTACTTGGTCCCAGCAGTCAGGGGGAAACATTTTTTTTGTGAAATACCATTCCCCATCAGTGGGTCCCTAATGTCAGGTGGATGAATCATTATTTTCCGCATAATAAGGAGGCACTTCCTTGCTGCGGCCGTGGACCCAGCTGTCAGCCTCTTCACGTACAATACTCTTCCGATGGAAGTCGGTCATCGACCATATTGACCACGCCACGCTGAGAGCACCAAGGCGGTGGACGACGGCGAGGCCTAGGAAGGGGATGACGTGGAGCCGGGGAAGATGCGGCAGTGGAAGCCCGTGCGAAGAGGAGTACGAGGGTTCACTGGTTCGGCTGCGGTGTGAGGCTGACGTCGCCGCAGCGCATGGCCAGCGGTGGGAATAGTAGGGGGCGGTGAGGCCTCCATGGCAGCACAACCAGCCATGGCAGGTAGGAGCATGCGACACGACCGGCGCTACTTTGGGCGGCTGGAGCAAGAAGACCAGAGGTTGAAGAAGCACTATGTCCGTTGGATGGACATCGTACGGTCACTAGAGCTAGAATCGTTCATATTGACAAAGTTGACAAAGCCCTCCATCCCAGTCAACTTAGTAGGCCCACAAGTCAGCCTCCCACTGAGGTGGGTCTGAGCTGACAGCGGGGGAACGTTTTGTTCGCGAAATACGGTGGCCCATCTGGTGGGTCCCAGCAGTCAAGGGAAAACTTTTTTTCGCGAAATATGGTGGCCCGTCCGGTGGGTCCCTGCTATCAGGTGGAGGAATAATTATTTTCCGTGTAATAAGGAGGCACTTCCTTGCGGCTGCCGTGGACCCAGCTATCAGCCTCTCCACATACATTACTCTTCTGATGGAAGTCGGTCGTTGACCACATTGACCACGCCGCGCGGAGAGCAACACGGTGGTGGACAACGGCGAGGCCTAGGAAGGGACGACACGGAGTCGGGGAAGACGCGACAGTGGATGCCCATGCCGAGAGGAGTACAAGGGTTCACTGGTTCGGCTGCGGTGTGAGGCTGTGATGACCCACAAGTATAGGGGACCTATCGTAGTCCTTTTGATAAGTAAGAGTGTCGAACCCAACGAGGAGCAGAAGGAAATGACAAGCGGTTTTCAGTAAGGTATTCTCCGCAAGCACCGAAATTGTAGGTAATAGATAGTTTTGTGATAAGATAATTTGTAACGAGTAACAAGCAATAAAGTAAATAAAGTGCAGCAAGGTGGCCCAATCCTTTCTGTAGCAAAGGACAAGCCTGGACAATTTCTTATAATGAGAAAAGCGCTCCCGAGGACACATGGGAATTATCGTCAAGCTAGTTTTCATCACGCTCATATGATTCGCGTTCGGTACTTTGATAGTTTGATATGTGGGTGGACCGGTGCTTGGGTACTTCCATTACTTGGACAAGCATCCCACTTATGATTAACACCTATTGCAAGCATCCGCAAATACAAAAGAAGTATTCAGGTAAACCTAACCATAGCATGAAACATATGGATCCAAATCAGCCCCTTACGAAGCAACGCATAAACTAGGGTTTAAGCTTCTGTCACTCTAGCAACCCATCATCTACTTATTACTTCCCAATGCCTTCCTCTAGGCCCAAATAATGGTGAAGTGGCATGTAGTTGACATTCACATAACACCACTAGAGGAGATACAACATACATCTCATCAAAATATCGAACGAATACCAAATTCACATGACTACTAATAGCAAGACTTCACCCATGTCCTCAGGAACAAACGTAACTACTCACAAAGCATATTCATGTTCATAATCAGAGGGGTATTAATATGCATAAAGGACCTGAACATATGATCTTCCACCGAATAAACCAACTAGCATCAACTACAAGGAGTAATCAACACTACTAGCAACCCACAGGTACCAATTTATGGTTTTGATACAAGATTGGATACAAGAGATGAACTAGGGTTTTGAGAGGGGATGGTGCTGGTGAAGATGTTGATGGAGATTGACCCCCTCCCGATGAGAGGATCGTCGGTGATGACGATGGTGATGATTTCCCCCTCCCGGAGGGAAGTTTCCCCGGCAGAACAGCTCCGCCGGAGCCCTAGATTTGTTCCGCCTCGTGGCGGCGGAGTTTCGTCCCGTAAGCTTGGTTATGATTTTTTTCAGGGTAAAAGCCTTCATATAGCAGAAGATGGCCACCGGAGGGCCACCAGGGGGCCCAAGAGACAGGGGCGCGCCCAGGGGGGGCGCCCCCACCCTCCTAGCCAGGGTGTGTGCCCCCTTTGGTACTTTGTTTACTAAAAAATTCTTATTAATTCCAAAAATGACTTTCGTGGAGTTTCAAGACTTTTGGAGTTGTGCAGAATAGATTTCCAATATTTGCTCCTTTTCCAGCCAGAATTCCAGTTGTCGGCATTCCCCCTCTTCATGATAAACCTTGTAAAATAAGAGAGAATAGCCATAAGTATTGTGATATAACGTGTAATAACAACGATAATTCATCCTGGAGCCCGGGCTCATCTACTCCCGCTCTGCAAAAAATTCAAAAACAAATACTAGAAAAATTAAAATATTCCAATTTTTTTTGTGGTGGTAGATAATTTGACACGTGAGGTGCGCCCCAAAATTCAACTTATTTGGACATCTGAGTAGCTCTCGGCAAAAAAGACAAATCGGGTCAAAACAGTGCGTGAACAGTAAACATTTTTACAGACCCTAATTTTGTCTTTTTTGCCAAGAGATGCTCAGATGCTCAAATGAGTTGAATTTTCGGGCGCATCTCACGCGTCAAATTATCTACCACATAAAAAAATGGAATTTTTTGAATTTTTCTAGTATTTATTTTGATATTTTTTCTAAGCATGGGTGCAGATGAGCTCGGGAGCCAAAACTCCGCGTCCGTAATAACAACCCATAATGCAATAAATATTGATATAAAATCATGATGCCAAATGGACGTAGCAACTCCCCCAAGCTTAGACCTCGCTTGTCCTCAAGCGGAAGCCGAAATCGAAAAATATGTCCACATGTTTAGAGATAGAGGTGTCAATAAAAATAAAATACGGACATGAGGGCATCATGATCATTCTTATAACAGCAACATATATAGATTTTGTCATATGATTTCTTATGCTCAAGTAACAATCTATTCACAATGTTAAGTATGGATCATAAACTTCATTGAAAACTAACAAACTAAAATCTTATTCATTGAAGCAATTGCAATTTATCATAACATCAGAAAGAGTCAAGAATAGAGCTTTTTAGCAAGCCCACATACTCAACTATCATAGTCTTCTACAATTGCTAACACTCACGCAATACTTGTGGTTATGGAATTTTAATCGGACACTGAGAAAGATAGGGGCTTATAATGTTGCCTCCCAATGTATTCACCTTTGGGTGATGTCAACAATAATAGCTCATACTAACTTACATCCAATTGGATATATATATCAAGATCTTTCCAACACGAGGTGCTTGCCAAAGGATGAAATGAAAAAGGGAAAGGTGAAGATCACCTCGACTCTGGCATAAAGTAAAAGACATAAAGTAAAAGATAGGACCTTCGCAGAGGGAAGCAGAGGTTGTCATGTGCTTTTAGGGTTGGATGCATAAAATCTGAATGCAAAAGAACGTCACTTTATATTGCCACTTGTGATATGAACCTTTATTATGCAGTCCGTGGCTTTTATTACTTCCATATCACACGATCGTATAAAGCTTATTTTCTCCGCACTAATAAGTCATACATATTTAGAGAGCAATTTTTATTGCTTGCAACATGACAACTTACTTGAAGGATCTTACTCAATCCATAGGTAAATATGGTGGACTCTCATGGCAAAAACTTGGTTTAAGGATATTTGGAAGCACAAGTAGTATCTCTACTTGGTGCAAGGAATTTTGGCTAGCCTGAGAGGGAAAGGCAAGCTCAACATGTTGGGAAGATCAATGACAATATATTTTAACTGAGATGTGAGAAAACATAAACCATTACATTGTCTTCCTTGTCCAACATCAACTCTTTAGCATGTCTTACTTTAATGAGTGCTCACAATCATAAAAGATGTCCAAGATAGTATATTTATATGTGAAAACCGCTCCTTCCTTATTACTTCCTATTAATTGCAACGATGACCAAAACTACGTTTGTCAACTCTCAACATTTTTTATGCCTCATACTCTTTATATGTGAAGTCATTACTATCCATAAGATCAATATGAACTCTTTTATTTATTTTTATTCTTTCTATTTTCTCAAGATCATAACAAGATAACAAAGCCCTTGACTCAACACTAACATTTATTATAGATAGCTCACGGACTCGATTACATAAAGAGATCACAAAGCAAAACTCAAAACTAATTCATACCAAAACTTCAATCTACTAGATCAAGATATTACTAAAAGGATCGAACTAAGTAAAATGGTAAAGATAGGAGTGTAATGGTGATACGATACAGGGGCACCTCCCCCAAGCTTGGCAGTTGCCAAGGGGAGTGCCCATACCCATGTGATTATGTCCTCGGAGGTGATGAAGGTTGTGATGATGATGGTGGATAATCGCACATCAAGCGTAAAAGCTCCTCCAACTTGCGGATAATGCCCTTGAGTTCGGCGATATGATTCTTCAACAGAATATTCTCCTGTGTGAGATACTTGTTATGTATGCGGGCTAACTCAATCATCTTCAAAGCTTCAATCTCAGTTGGAGTAAAGAGTTTAGCTAAAGGTTGAGGGATGTTTTCTTCTTCCACCGCTGGAGCTTGATCCTCTATGGCCTTCTTGATCCCTTCATCTTTGTTGTTCTCCTCAGGTTCTTCTCTTTTCAGCTCTATCTTCAATAACCAAGCGTCCTTGTCTTCATTGTTGAAGGAGGGTGACCTCATGATGCTCTAGATCTGTCAGAAAAACAGCTCAAAACGAAAACAGAGGATAATTGCGTGATACGGTGGTTAAAACTTTCGGCAAATTATATAGTGAAGTTTTACCAACCAAAATACGTAATGTGTAAGAAAACGGAGTCGGGGAGGCACACGCTGTGCCCACGAGACAGGGGGCGCGCCCAGTAAGGGTGGGCGCGCCCTCCACCCTCGTGTCCTTCCCGGATTACTTCTTTCTTTCCAAAATTCTTAAATATTCCAAAACTGAGAGAAATTGCCATTAGAATTGTTTTGGAGTCGGTTTACTTACCGTACCACATACCTATTCCTTTTCGGAGTCTGAAATGTTCTGGAAAGTGTCCCTTATGTATTCCTTCGGGGTTACGATCTCAATAATATTAGTTTCAACATTGATAGGATTACCTGAGATATAATGTTTGATTCTTTGACCGTTCACAACCCTCGGACTTGTGCCCTCAAAGTTGTTGATTTTTATGGCACCAGAATGATAGACCTCCTCGATAATGTAAGGACCTTCCCATTTAGAGAGAAGTTTTCCTGCAAAAAATCTTAAATGAGAGTTGAATAGCAACACATAATCACCTACGTTAAACTCACGCTTTTGTAATCTTTTGTCATGCCATCTTTTAACTTTTTCTTTAAAGAGCTTGGCATTTTCATTGGCTTGGGTTCTCCATTCATCAAGTGAGCTAATATCAAATAACCTCTTATCACCGGCCAGTTTGAAGTCATAGTTGAGCTCTTTAATAGCCTAGTATGCTTTATGTTCAAGTTCAAGAGGTAAGTGACATGCTTTTCCATAAACCATCTTATACGGAGACATACCCAAAGGGTTTTTATATGCAGTTCTATAGGCCCATAATGCATCATCAAGTTTCTTGGACCAATTCTTTCTAGACCTATTAACAGTCTTTTGCAAAATTAATTGGAGCTCTCTATTGCTCAACTCTACTTGACCACTAGACTGCAGGTGATAAGGAGATGCAATTCTATGATTAACATCATACTTAGCAAGCATCTTATGGAAAGCACCATGAATAAAATGTGAACCACCATCAGTCATCAGATATCTAGGGACTCCAAACCTCGGAAAAATAACTTCTTTAAGCATCTTAATAGAGGTGTTATGATCATCACTACTAGTTGGAATAGCTTCTACCCACTTAGGGACGCAATCAACAACAACTAGAATATGTGTGTAACCATTAGAGGCAGGAAAAGGTCCCATATAATCAAAGCCCCAAACGTCAAATGGTTCAATAACAAGCGAATAGTTCATAGGCATTTCTTGACGTCTACTAATATTACCAATTCTTTGGCATTCATCACAAGACAAGACAAACTTATGAGCATCTTTGAAGAGAGTAGGCCAATAAAAACCGGATTGCAATACCTTATGTGCAGTTCTATCTCCAGCATGGTGTCCTCCATATGATTCAGAATGACACTTGCGTAGGATCTATTCCTGTTCATGCTTTGGTACACAACATCTAATAACACCATCTACCCCTTCTTTATAAAGGTGTGGGTCATCCCAGAAGTAATGTCTTAAATCATAAAAGAACTTTTCCTTTTGCTGATATGTGAAACTAGGTGGTATAAATTTAGCAACAATGTAATTAGCATAATCAGCATACCAAGGAGCAGTACGAGAAGCATTAATGACCGCTAATTGTTCATCAGGAAAGCTATCATCAATAGGTAGTGGGTCATCAAGAACATTCTCTAACCTAGACAAGTTGTCTGCAACGGGGTTCTCAGCTCCCTTTCTATCAATAATATGCAAATCAAATTCTTGAAGCAAGAGAACCCATCTAATAAGTCTAGGTTTAGCATCTTTCTTTTCCATAAGATATTTAATAGCAGCATGATCATTGTGAATAGTAACTTTAGAATCAACAATGTAAGGTCTGAACTTATCACAAGCAAATACAACTGCTAAGAATTCTTTTTCAGTAGTAGCATAATTTCTCTGGGCAGTATCAAGAGTCTTACTAGCATATTGGATAACATTTAATTTCTTATCAACTCTCTGCCCTAGAACATCACCTATAACATAATCACTAGCATCACACATAATTTCAAAGGGTAAATTCCAATCAGGTGGCTGAACAATAGGTGCAGTGATCAAAGCTTTCTTAAGTATTTCAAATGCTTCTACACAATCATCATCAAAGACAAAAGGAATATATTTTTGCAATAAATTAGTCAGAGGCCTAGAGATTTTAGAGAAGTCCTCCATGAACGTCCTATAAAAACCAGCATGACCAAGGAAACTTCTTAAACCTTTAATGTCCTTGGGACATGACATCTTTTCAATAGCATCAACATTAGCTTTATCAACTCCAATACCTCTTTTAGAAATTTTATGCCCCAAGACAATGCCTTCATTAACCATAAAGTGACACTTTTCCCAATTCAGGACGAGACTAGTGTCTTCACATCTCTGCAAAACTCGATCATGATTGCTCAAGCAATCATCAAAAGAGGATCCATAGATGGAGAAGTCATCCATGAATACCTCACACATCTTTTCACAAAAGTCAGAGAATATAGCCATCATGCATCTTTGAAAGGTAGCAGGTGCATTACATAAACCAAAAGGCATACGTCTGTAAGCAAAAGTTCCGAAAGGGCAAGTAAAAGTAGTTTTTGATTGATCTTCCACTCACACAGGTATTTGAGAGAAACCAGAATAACCATCTAGAAAGCAGAAATGTGTATGTTTGGACAATCTTTCTAGCATTTGATCAATAAAAGGTAAAGGGTAATGATCTTTCTTAGTAGCTTTATTTAACTTACGGAAATCAATTACCATCCTATAACCTATAATAATTCTTTGCAGAATCAATTCATCTTTATCATTAGGAATAACAGTAATACCTCCCTTTTTAGGGACACAATGGACATGGCTTACCCATTCACTATCAGCAACGGGATAAATTATACCTGCCTCAAGGAGATTTAGTATCTCCTTTCTTACCACTTCTTTCATCTTAGGATTTAAGCGTCGTTGAGGATCTCTAAATGGTTTGGCATCTTTCTCCACTTTAATTTTGTGTTGGCATAGAGTGGGACTAATGCCCTTAAGATCATCCAGAGTATATCCAATGGCAGCACAGTGCTTTTTCAGAGTTTTCAATAATCTTTCTTCTTCTTGTTCTGAAAGGTTAGCACTAATAATAACAGGATATATTTTCTTTTCATCTACATAAGCATACTTAAGATTATTAGGTAATGGTTTGAGCTCAAACACAGGATCACCCTTGGGTGGAGGGGGATCCCCTAGGATTTCAACAAGCAAATTGTGTTTCAGAATAGGACCCTGTTGAAGGAATACTTCATCTATTTCCCTTCTTTCATTCATAAACATATCATTTTCATGGTCTAGCAAATATTGTTCTAACGGATTAGTAGGAGGTACGGCAATAGAAGCGAGACCAATTATTTCATCTTTACTAGGTAATTCTTTATCATCAGGTTGTCTATGAAACTTAGCAAAATTAAACTCATGAGACATAGCACCCAAGCCAATTGTAACAATATCCTTTTCACAATCAATCCTAGCATTAACAGTATTCAAGAAGGGTCTACCAAACATAATGGGACAAAAGTCATCTTGTGGGGAACCAAGAACAAGGAAATCAGCAGGATATTTGACTTTCCCGCACAAGACTTCAACATCTCTAACAATCCCAACTGGTGAAATAGTATCCCTATTGGCAAGCTTAATAGTAACATCAATACCTTCTATTTGAGCGGGTGCAATATCATGCATAATTTCTTTATATAATGAATGGGGTATTGCACTAGCACTAGCACCCATATCACATAAGCCATGATAACAATGATCTCCTATTTTAAAAGAAATAACAGGCATGCCTACAACATGTCTATGTATCTTAGCATCGGGTTTAGCAATGTTAGCAGCTTCACCACAGTAATAAATAACATGCCCATCTATATCATCATCCAAGAGATCTTTAACCATAGCAATACGAGGTTCAACTTTAATTTGCTCAGGAGGTGTATATGTTCTAGTATTACTCTTACAAACAACAGTTGAAGTTTTAGCATGATCCTTTATCCTAACAGGGAAAGGTGGTTTCTCAACATAAGTAGTAGGAACAATAGGATCACTATAAGTGATAGTCTTTTCTTCAACTGTAATAGGTGCAACTACTTTTACTTCAATGGGAGGATTATATTTAAACCACTTCTCCTTAGGGAGATCAACGTGACTAGCAAAAGATTCACAGAAGGAAGCTATTATTTCAGAGTCAAGTCCATATTTAGCGCTAAATCAATGAAAAGCATCGGTATCCATAAAAGATTTAACACAATCAAACTTAGGTGTTATACCTGACTCCTTACCATCATCGGAACCCCAGTCTTCAGAGTTGCGTTTAATTTTTTCCAATAAGTCCCACTTGAATTCAGTAGTCTTCAGCATATAAGGACCAACACAGGAAGCATCGAGCATGGTACGGTCGTTGAGAGAAAGCCGAGCATAAATTTTTTGAATAATCATTTCTCTTGAGAGCTCATGATTGGGGCATGAATATAACATTGACTTAAGCCTCCCCCAAGCTTGAGCGATGCTTTCTCCTTCGCGAGTCCAGAAAGTATATATGTAATTACGATCACGATGAACAAGATGCATAGGATAGAACTTCTGGTGAAATTCCAACTTCAACCGTTTATAGTTCCAAGATCCCATATCGTCACATAGCCTATACCATGTCAATGCATCTCTCGTCAAAGATAAAGGGAAAACCTTCCTCTTAACAACATCATCAGGAATACCTGCAAGCTTAAATAATCCACGAACTTCATAAACAAAGATAAGGTGTAAATTGAGATGCAATGTTCCATCTCCTGCAAAGGGATTAGCTAGTAGTTTCTCTATCATACCCGAAGGAATTTCAAAGTAAACATTTTCAGTAGGTTCAGCAGGTTGAGGAGAAACTCTTTGCTCTTCTGGTCGGGGTGAAGATACCCCGAACAAGCCCCTCAAAGGATTACTTTCCATAGTAACAAGTGACAGAAAATTTCAGCACACTATATAAATGTTTCCTTACCAAGTTCCACTCACCAAAGGCGCTTCACTCCCCGGCAACGGCGCCAGAAAAGAGTCTTGATGACCCACAAGTATAGGGGATCTATCGTAGTACTTTCTATAAGTAAGAGTGTCGAACCCAATGAGGAGCAGAAGGAAATGACAAGCGGTTTTCAGTAAGGTATTCTCTGCAAGCACTGAAATTGTAGGTAACAGATAGTTTTGTGATAAGATAATTTGTAACGAGTAACAAGCAATGAAAGTAAATAAAGTGCAGCAAGGTGTCCCAATCGTTTTTTTAGCAAAGGACAAGCCTGGACAATTTCTTATAATGAGAAAAGCGCTCCTGAGGACACATGGGAATTATCGTCAAGCTAGTTTTCATCACGCTCATATGATTCGCGTTCGGTACTTTGATAGTTTGATATGTGGGTGGACCGGTGCTTGGGTACTGCCCTTACTTGGACAAGCATCCCACTTATGATTAACCCCTATTGCAAGCATCCGCAACTACAAAAGAAGTATTAAGGTAAACCTAACCATAACATGAAATATATGGATCCAAATCAGCCCCTTACGAAGCAACACATAATCTAGGGTTTAAGGTTATGTCACTCTAGCAACCCATCATCTACTTATTACTTCCCAATGCCTTCCTCTAGGCCCAAATAATGGTGAAGTGTCATGTAGTCGACATTCACATAACACCACTAGAGGAGAGACAACATATATCTCATCAAAATATCGAACGAATACCAAATTCACATGACTACTAATAGCAAGACTTCACCCATGTCCTCAGGAACAAACATAACTACTCACAAAGCATATTCATGTTCATAATCAGAGGGGTATTATTAGGCATTAAGGATCTGAGCATATGATCTTCCACCGAATAAACCAACTAGCATCAACTACAAGGAGTAATCAACACTACTAGCAACCCACAGGTACCAATTTGTGGTTTTGATACAAGATTGGATACAGGAGATGAACTAGGGTTTTGAGAGGGGATGGTGCTGGTGAAGATGTTGATGGAGAATAACAACATGTGTGGGTGAGTTGAGGGATGGCTAGACCAGCGATGGGAGTATGGTGGGGCAGTGAGGCCTGCGCGGCAGCACAACGGGCCGCGGGGAGGAGGAAGCAGGCAGTCCCGCTGGCTCTTGTTTGAGCGGCTGGAGCAGGAAGAGCAGATATTGAAGAAGCACAACCACCGTTGGATGGACATCCAACAGTGACTGCTTGTGCGTCAACCTTTATTTTAGGAAAGCCTCAAATCTGTGGAAAACAGCATACATGCCATCTGCCATTATTTCTAATAATTTACAGCCCATTTGCTAATTCTTACTGTTTTGTTTGGAGCCCATATTCTTTTAGTTAGCATTACTGCCTATATTGTGGCCGCGGTTAAAAAATTATACAAAATTTTGCATATGTCGGTGCGGTGTGAACTGTTTTTAATCCCGAAATTTCGAGTCACATTCAAACTGATTTTAAAAATAAATGTATATCTATAGAAAATCCAATAAATTTTCCATGCATAAAAATCAATGCAATTTAAAATCTCGAAATGAAAAAAAGAAATTTGAAACTAATTGCTGGTTTGATGTGTTTTAAAAATATACAACCCATTTCTCATTACTGATAGGCCATTTTCTCGTCCAGCCGAATGAAGCTCTCCTCGTCTTGAAGGATTTGCAGCAACAGGCCTGACAAAGCAACTTACTTGACAAATCACAAAAAAAACTGGGCTAGCCATTTTCAGAAAAAAAAACTACTGGGCTGGTCTGTGGTAAACATAAAAGAAAAGGTTGTCTAGACAGGCCAAAGTGCCCCCACAGCCCAGTTTACACCCTGCTTCCGTCTCAAAAACAAATTAGATAAATGCCACTCCAATTATGGCGATTCATAAAAATGCCACTGCAATTTCCAAACTTTGAAAAATGCCACTACAATTTTTGCAAACTTTAGAAAATGCCACTGCAATTTGCAAACTTTGAAAAACGCCACTCCAGACTTCAAAAAATGCCACTGGAAAAGGCATGAAATGGCATTTTTCAAAGTTTGGAAATTGCAGTGGCATTTCTCAGAAGCACCAGATTTGGAGTGTCATTTATTAAATTAACCCAAAACAAAAATAACTGGGCGAGCTGCTGGGTCCCTGGTGTTAGCCGCTCGTTGTGCAATTCTCTCGTTTATTGACTACGTTAATGGCATGGGACCCAGATGTCAGAAATCCATTAGGAGGAGCCATTTTTTTATTGGCTTGAAATAAGGAGGCACTTGATTGCATACTGCCATGACCTTGGTGGGTCCCTGCTGTCATCCTCTCCATGTACAATCATCTCCTGATTGTGTACGCGTCAACTTGGTAGGCCCACAAGTCAGCCTCTAAACCCGTGGAGGACAAATACAACCCATTTAAAAAATAACAGCCCATTCCATATGTTCAAACGGAAAGTTGAACATTCAGAGCAAAGTAACAGGTCTGATCCACATATAGAGTACTGAACTTCCACGTTGACAACCATCATAGCCAAGTTAACTATCCACTCCCACTAATACTCTAGTAGCGTACAAGTACTAACTTACTCTTAGCTAACTAGATGATGACGGCCGCCATCTGCGGTACACGCTAAACGTCGGCACCGGCGTCCTCCGCGTCACCTCGGACTTGCCAAAGGTGCGATAGGGCGCGTTGCTCGCGCATGTTGGCCCTTTCCATGCCAGCGTGGTCCACCGAAGCTTCGGCTTCTAAGCGGGAAACCCACTTGACGAGCTGGTAGGAAAAATCAGCGTCGCGAATGCGTGCATGCCCGATAGCCTCCAAGGCTATTTTTCGGGCACCAGCCTCCACGTAGTCGGACCCGTTGCGGGCACTTTGCTTGCGACTCAGAGCGTCGGTGCACTGCTGCTCCATGTCCCGCTGGCGGCGCAAATTGGTGATACGCTGCTCCTCCGCCAGGCGGTCGCGCTCCAACTACTCCTGCTCCTCCGCCAGGCGGTCGCGCTCCAACTACTCCTGCTCCTCCGCCAGGCGGTCGCGCTCCAGCAAGTCCTCGATCTCTGCATTGCCATCTAAAGACCGATAGAATGCCTCCTCCCTCCATCTGCCTTCCGGTGAAAAACTGAACACTAGTTTCGGTGATGACCGCCTCTGGCCTCGCCTATCGTAGACGGGCGGGGGCATGGCGGACGTGGTGAGAGATAGGATAAGTGGCGAGCGACATCGGGTCGGTGGAGGCTTATGAGGATATGGCGAGTTGGGTCACGGTGCCACCGGAGAAGGCCGAGAAACAGTACTTATAGGTGGAAGGTAGGGCGATGGTCATCGGAATTCAATGCATAAGCAGGCATGGCTTAGTGCGCCAGCTTGCCATGGAAAACTAGAGAAACTGATATTATGAATGTGCCGTCCCGTCCCGTCCGTGCTGGATCGCACGCCGACATGAAGGTGGTCAAACGAGTGCACTCGAATCATCTCCCTCCTTGTCAATAATGAGCCCACGTATTTAAAAGGCCCGCAACAATTAAAGCGCATATTTTTTCACATCAGTTAGCTGCCTTAATTACGGCCAGCTGCATGCAGGCACTCAGAATCGCTCGCAGGCAGTACGCGGAGTAGCATGCAATGAGTCGCAGCCGAGGGCACGCATGCAGCCACTTAAATCACCGGAATTAATTAGGCTTAAACTTCTGCATGCAGTTAATTATTGCCATGCCTTGGTCTTTCTGCTTTGCTCACGGGACTAATAAACCCAGACGGAGGGAGTACCTTGGTTGGTGAGATTTTTGAATTAAGCCCTGCAAACCGGAAAGGAGGTACTAGTACGTGCGTGATCCACTATTTATTCGTGTAGGATCGAGTAGGTGGTTTCTTGAATTGAGCCCTGCAAACCGGAAAGGAGGTATACGTGCGTGATCCGCTATTTATTCATGTAGGATCGAGTAGGTCGGATAGTGTATGCTTAGGATCGAGTAGGTCGGATGGTGTACGTGTACGATCGCATTAGTTGATGAAAGTTAGCTGGGAGATAAGGCATTTGCGAACGTTTTTGCTGGCAGTTTCTTCAGATTCCCATGGCATTTTCTTCAAAGCAGCTTGTTAGTTTCTTCAGAGGTAGGCATTTTTATTCAAAAAACTGCCACTTTGGATCTTGCGTCGCAACTAAAACTGCTAGGAGCGCATTACTAGGCTAGCTAGTGATCGATTAGTAACTTGTAAACACTGAGTGAACAAAAATATGGATCTGTTAATGCATCTCAATGATTCACAGATCATATACAAATATGTAGCTCCAAAAGCAAAGTCAGCCACTTCAGATCTCGCATCGCAACTAAAACAAACTAGTACGATTCCCATACATAAGATCAACATGTTAATGTATCTCAAGGATTCACAGATCATATACAAATATGTAGCTCCAAAAGCAAAGATCTAGAAAAAAAATCTGTTCTTCCTACTAACATGGATGCTTCTCTTGGCCAACATTCAATATAGACTGAAAGACAATTTTTTTTGTGAAGTCTACAATTCCTCTTGCAAACGTAAGTGGTTTCACCAACAGTTGGAACCATGAGAATGAACCACACATGATGGAGGAACATCCACTGCAATATGATTTGGTCTTCTCTCGATCACACGGCGAGACTATTTTTGGAATACACTTTAACTTAGGCAAAATGATGTCCATTGTATAATCAGACCGAAGCAATGAAGCATCTAGTGTTGGCCAATAAATAGTACAATACTACTTTTCTACAGTCCATGAAGTGACTATCCAATCTTTCTGTGTCTATTTTCAAATGGCACTGCATGCAGTGACTATACTATTCTCTTGTGCAGTTCAACCAAAATAGCGGCCACTTTGTTTGTTTGCCAAATAGCAACGGGCAGACATCTCTCTCTGCACAAATATCAAGCAGCTAGTAAACATATACCCCATCTTGTATTTTTGGTTTAAACATGTCTCTTCCGCTTAGTATATGTCATGTTTTGCACTTGACAATTTGATAGAGTCATGTTTTGCCCTGGACAATTTCATACTGAATTTGTTTGCTAGTTCAGAGCACAAATATAGCGCCTATTCTTCATCAGACCAAGGATATCCATGTTCGCAGTGATGGAAGAGGTGAAATTGATACAACCGAAATTGAGCATCCAATCATTGAATCCTGTGATGCACCTCCAATGTAGGTCCACCCCGCCAATAAATTCACAAGCAAACCACTAGTATTACTATCTAATGACAGTACAAAAAGAGTAGCAAGATAGTAGCAAACCATGTACCTTCATAATGAACAACTCATAGTGCCACCAATTGGATATAAAGGTTTGGAAGAAAAGATGCTCCTAATGTTGAACCAGCTGGACTTTTTGTGCAGTTCCACTAAAATCGAGCATCCCTGTTTGCATAGATATTGAAAGTGTGATTACTGTAAAAATGACACTAGTTGAATCATAGACTCACAAATATAAGCATTCCAATTTCTTAATGGGAAAAGGTAGCAAGACTGTTTCTAACCACCTGTTTGATGGAATAAATAAGGCAACATCGGTTGATGTCAGAAAGGCATATATAGTTCTTTCTGAAAGAATGATCGACTCCTGACCTTTCCTCTTCTTTTAAGCATATTTTGTGCAGTTCAACTAAAACAAAATGCCATCACCGCCTTGACAATTCAGTGACACTGTACAAAAGGAAATGACTTAACATTACATCATGATGTCAGGTATGTAGTCGACAGGCATTAGAGACAAACATACAAAACTCCTCCGATAACATAATGAACATTAATTTTAACAAAGGTGTGACTAGCTTTACCGGGATAATTTGAGTGAACTGTACACCCTCTGTTCCTTAATATAAGACGTTTTCGCAGTTCAATTTAAAGTACCCAAACGTCTAGTATTTAGAAAAACAGGTAGTTGTTTTCTTGAGCACATATCTGGGAAAGCTTGCCACACTTTATTTATGTCCATACGCTAATGCAACACCATTCGAATAATACAAATATACACTAATCGAGTGGCTAGTGCAACAGTAGAGTAGTTATTTTATTACAGGGTACAGTACAATGATTTTACTGAACATATTTCAATAAACTATAGCACTGGAAGATCTCTATAAGAATTAACAACACAAAATGTAAATGTAACAAGTTTCAGCATTGGTATACTAGCTGTGCATGAGCATTAAACCAAATACAAAAGTCTGAAGGTAACTAGCATTATTAACTAATGACAGTATAAAAAAATTGCAAACTCGTGGGGACCTTAAATATTGCTATCCCAAGGTAAATATCATTTCGAACTCGTGGGGACCTTAAAAATTGCTATCCCAATCTTGATAATCGATCAAACATAAAAACTTGATCAAACGAATCAAGAGAACAACCAGAGGATGAGGTGCCCACTCTTGACCTTTCCTCTTGTCTTCATAACTTTTTGTGCAGTTTAACCAAAATAAAATGACATCAGCACCTTGGCATTTTGGTGACAGTGTACAAAAAGAATAACTTATCTCATGAAACTGAGGTATGTAATCTATAAGCATTAACAGTGCAAAAAGCTGAAGGTAGTAACAAGTTTCATCATTGGTATACTGGTTGTGCAACAGCATTAGAATGCCTTAGCTAAAAAATCTTTAATACATCCACAATCAACAGCTAACCCTGAAATAATCCAGTGACATTAAATGGCATTGCTTAAATTTATCGGTGGCATTAGACTGAGTGCGGCATTAGTTAAATGTGGCATCACTTTGGCAGTAGCATTGCTTGACTTGACTGCTGGCGTTATACTAACAACAAAAAAAGTGGCAATAAGAGCATGAGAGGCCCATTCGGACAGTGGGTGCACCATTACGATGTACCTCCACGGGCGCATAGAGTGGTGAGGGATGTATGGTTGCCCAGAGCAACAAACTTCCAGGCAGCATATGTGGATTACGTCCCATTTGTTCTCTTTATCCACCTTTTTCCTATGTGAGGACAACAAACCGATCGATGTGGTCATTCTCTATTGCGTTGTCATACCTTTCTACCCTTCTTCAACCAAGAGACACGAGACTCGTTCCTTAGCTACTGATTTTCCGCTTTTCAACCTAGATGCGGTTCGAAGCCTACTCTCGTGGACAGTACAGTCTCCCTTCCTTTCCTTATTCAACCCATACATGGATTAGTCTGCATGAAGTAGGGTTTCCTTTAATAGTGCAAATTAAGGTTTTCATCTGCGTGACCAGCAGAGCAGAGGATAGCAAATTGGGAAGATGGTGGAGTAGAAAAATAATCACATGCAGCGACGTGGCAAATGGGGCAATAGAACAAGGGTATGGTTCAAAAAGAGGTAGCATACCCGAGGGTCGGCGGGAAGTGGCTTCGCTCGTCGTCGTCGTCCTCCGCACACACTACGGCAGCGAGCTTGTGGATGAAGGCCATCCCGTGCTGGCGCTAGACCTGAGAGGACGGCCTTGTCGTCAATGCGTGACCTCGCTCGCCGATGACGAGTGCGTCAACGCTGCACGTCCTTTTCTTCCCCGGTGGATCTGTGACCACCGGTGAGGAGGGAGAGAGAGGCCGTATTTTTTAGATGTGGAGAGAGGGTGATAGTGTGAGAAGCAAGTGGGCATCCCTTAGCAAGAAAGCGCTGAAGCTCCAGCCTATATATCTTTTTATACTACTAGTACTAGAGGTGGAGTAGTGGTAGAGTAGTTTATATTTTCTCTGCATACAGTACCAGTTAGTCATGCTTCAAAACTGAATGGCACGCCATTAAAAAATAATTACACACCATGTTTCGTTGACATGTGGTCCCATTCCAACATGTAGTGAGAAAACGGCGAGTCCTTTTCTACTAGTATTTCCGAATGGATGTGTAGGCCGGGGCACTTCTACCGTGGCAAACTGGCAACTGTCCACCGACTCTTCGCCTTTCCCTCTCGATTTGGAACTGCTATCGCACGCTCTTCCTCGATCCTCCATTTTCCTTCACCCTTCCTTCTGCCATTGTTCGATCATCTTATTCATGCTGGGAACAGGCCGGAAACGACCCCGTTATTCTTGCCCCGATCTGAAAGATGACGTGGTGGAGGAACTCATTGATCGGTGCAACGTCATCACCTCGTCTAGCATGGCAGGTTCGTTCAAGACCATTCTCGACTCAACTAATAACATCATTACAAGGAACCCAAGGGTCCAGGAGCGATTTGATCTCCCCTATCTTCTTCGTCGTGACCCTGATGACCGGCGCGGGGATGACGGAGGCCTCGCCTTGTGCAAGTCGATGCTACTTGATAATGATACGTATGATGTTAAGATGCCATCGCTTGAGGGCAAGGCTTGGGCAGGCGCAAATGGAGATTGGGTTGTTTATATTGGGTACAACTATGAGCGGGAACTTGTGAATGTGTACACTCGTCACCGGGTTCCACTTCAAAAAATCTCAGCAGACTGCCCAGAGGTAGAGCACACCGGTATTCTACGCACGTTCAAATACGATCATGGCAACTGTTTTCTACGGAAGGTAGCAATTTGTCGAGTTCCCAATCGCTCTTGGAATTATAGGAACTATGTAGTTGTTGCTATCTTCAACAAGCTTGTTGCCGTCCTTTGTGGTTCGACTGGATGGATATTGCTCAAAAATCAGTTTCTGTACACAGATGTGTACTCTGATGCAATTAAATACGAGGGTCTCGTGTTTGCTTCCACCACTCATGGCACTGTTTTTGCATGGGATCCTCGTAGTTTCGGTAAGTTTGTCGTCCACCATAATTATAATTGTTTCATCCACATGCATGCGGGTTAGCAAGTTTCCCATTACTAATTAATCTTCTTCTTGTGTTTCCAAGGTCCCGTGAACATTCCACCACCTATACTTGAAAAAAATTATAACCAAGGGGGTGATGACGATGGTGATGATCACGAGCATGAGGACGAGCAGGGCCCATATACTCAGTGGTGCCTGGCAACTTATTCCAATGGATCACCCCTTCTTGTCTGTATATAGCCCACTGCTGATGTTACAACTAAGGAAGCTGGTGTTGTCTCCCATGGTCACACTCTCGGGACCTATTCCAACACCCGTTGCATGGTATTCGGGATGGATACTAGTGTGCTAGAGCCAACACCTTCTCCCTGGTACAGAATTGATAGTCTTTGAGAAAACTAGCTCTTCCTTGGACAAAACTATCCAATGATGGTGAAAGGCGATCCAACTACTGTTGACACAATGTTACTACCATTTAGGAGAAGCAATTGTATCTATACCTCAGAGATTTTGGTGGTTCCCTACCCTGGTACTGATATAGTAAGCCGCTTCAGCCTGGATGATCAGTCCTGTGTTGGTCTCGAGATTGACAATAGATGGCCCTTCCCAGAGAATCACTTGTGGTTCAAAGCAAGTGTTTCCAATGCCGAGGATTGGTTGAGTTGAAGTTCATTTCATTTCTTGTTATTTGTTGTGTGATGAAAACTTTAGTATTTATAATGTATCCTCGTTGTCATTGTGAGTTGATGACTTGTTGTATGTAATAAAAGGATATGCCTGTGATAAACTTACTAAATTTATGAATGGCTTTCGAGTCACTTCTCTCAGTGAGTGCTGCGATGAGGCAAAAAAATATTTTCTGAATACATAATTGTACATGCATTGCAAGAGGTTATCAGATGAGGCCAATCAACAATAGTAGTACACTATTTGTACGAGCTTCACATGCTTCGCGCGTCGGGCGGGTGTTTTTAGTGTAGCTGTGAATCCCATCATCCTAGGTCCTCGGATGAGTCTAGTAGAAATTGCATTATGATGTTTGGGTTCAAACTTTCAGAACTGCTGTAGTATCTCTACGTCTACGTATACGTAATACAACAAGTTTTAAACTTGAGACCAGCCACCCACCCTCACAAAGAATACTTTTTAACCTAGCACAGACTCTAGGAAATTTGGCCACAGTGTGAGGTGGGCCATATGTTAATGTGTTCGCTGTACGTAACCAGCACCTCGAATCCTCGATAGTACTACTATATAAGTAGTAGGAGTAGTAGGGTGGCATGGGCCAGAACAAGCATTCATGCCCAAGAGTACGACACACGTCACCAGCACGACTTCCATCTGACACCATATTTCTTGGAGTCTATGCTACAACAATCTCTTCAACCTCGTCATTTCTCTAACTCAGCCATCGCACGGTGGGTGAGGTGGGGGTTTGCCGATAGTCGGTTTCCTCAACTGCGGTCCCACTTGTAAGGCCAACTCCAACGCACAACCCCAAACGGATCTCCATTTTGCCCGGATTCTGTCCGTTTGGGTAGGGCAATCGGGTCATGTCCGGGCCATTTCTCGGATGCGGTGGCCGTGCTCTTCTTCTCAATACCAAAACTTGCATCCATTCTACTCCATCCGTTCCAAAATACAAGTCTTTGTAGTGATTCCACTAGGTGGACTACATACAAAGCAAAATGAATGAATCTAAACTTAAAATGCATCTACATCCGTATGCGGTTTATAGTGGAATCTCTACAAAGACTTACATTTTGGAACAGAGGGAGTACACAATAATTTTTTTAAGTTTGCACAACTAGTCTAACCCGAGAGCACAACCCAAGATTTGGTCGGGTTCTTCCTCCTTTTGCCGACACGTGGGACATCCAGCATCCAGGTTGTGTCATGCAAGAAAATAGAGTGGTAGTTGAAGCCACGTGATGTGCATCTTGGGTTAAACTGTAAATAGAATCTTACTACTCTTGAGTAACTCCAAAAGCGACCACCGAAGATCTTTATTGGATTTGTTTTTCATCACCAACACATCGAGGTGAAAGATGTGCAGGTTTAGTGGGTCCTCTTGCGTTTTCATTGACATGTGGGACCGCATATGAGCAAACAGACGATGGGCTCCGCCCGTGTGCTCGCTGGCTGAGAAGAGAGATAGAGGAGGCTAAGTACGGACTCCAGGAAATTTGTTCTACGTAACGAGTACCTCGAGATTCGCGTGTGGTTGTTTCTAGAATAAAAAAAGGAGGTACCCCTACTTATGTTACTCCCACTACGCCTAGTCTAGGTGACCTTGCGCTTGGCTCTTCGCCTCTTCCGGAAGTCGATGGTTCTACAGTAGTACTTATGGCAATCTGACACCAAATGAATTGCTGCACGTCCACTGCTTGAAGCAAAAGTTTCTCCTCGTGCTGTGAGCCACTGCGCACACGTTGGCAAGGGAGAAGGTGTAATCAAGCTTCTCGTCCTTCTGTGAGTTGACGGGACACATCAAAGTTATTTAGTATGTACTCTCTCCAAAAAAGGGCCGACCATGTCATGGCTACCATCCTGTGCTCCGTCGTTGAGTATGTGCACAATTCACGTGCCATCGAGGAGAAAAAATATTGCGTAGTAGTAGGTGACATCGAAGTGCATGACTCACTTACGCACTGCTTATCTGATTATCTCCATTTTCTTGCATGACACGTGCACCTTGATGCTAGATGTCTCGCTTGTTGGCAAAAGGATGAACAAAGCTCACGTAAAAGAAAAGAGTTGAAGAACATAGATTCTCGATGACCGAGAAGGAGCAAGGAACATCGCGGTGGAGTGTCTGCAAGGAACCTTGCACGTTTTCCCTGTTTTTTGCCGCCTGCCCACTTATAAGCAAATAAAAGAACATGAACTCTTCGGTAACCACTAGAAACGATACATCAGGATGCTAAGTTGAAGATGTTTTATAGTTTATATTGATAACCACGCAACAAGCCATGCATGTACATGACACATGCAGCCACGCATGTGCACACGCCAACGCACTAACTCCATCCGGTCCAACTCATGCACATACGCGCACAACATGGAGCACACAACGCATGTACACAATGTGTGCATGCACACACACTCGACCGTAGAATGCACGTGAATAACACATGCATGCACACACACTTGGCTGCATGGAGGTGTGTGCCATCTGCGGTGATGTCTGGTTCATCATGCTATGGTGAAGCTCGCACACAACAGCGCCTATGCATCTCTTGCAGCACATCTTTGCCGTCGTTGCTCAATGACTAGTCGGAGACGAAGACGACTGCAACCTCGGCCTTAGAGCTAGCACCGATGGAAAAACATGCACGCTGCACGCACACGAGCACGTACGGAGTGCCCACGACGTGGTGTGTCCCCAGTCGCCTCTACTCCTTCTGCACACATTGTCTATCAAGGCGGATGCATGCCTGATGATGATGTGGGTGAGATCTTCTAGGCTTCTCACCTTCTTGGCCCAAAAAAACCCCTCCCCCTCCCGAGCGTGCTTCCCGCCTGGCGCCAGCTGAGCCCGCCGCTCCACATTGATGGCAAGTCAGGGTTAAACTGTAAATAGAATCTTACAACTCTTGAGTAACTCCAAAAGCGGCCACCGAAGATCTTTATTGGATTTGTTTTTCATCACCAGCACGTCGAGGTGAAAGATGTGTAGGTTCAGTGGGTTCTCGTGCGTTTTCACTGACATGTGGGACCGCATATGAGCAAACAGACGATGGGCTCCGCGTGTCCGCTGGCTGGCTAAGAAGAGAGATAGAGGAGGGCTGAGCATGGACTCTAGGAAATTTGTTCTACGTAACCAGCACCTCGATATAGGCTCGATATAGTGGGGTGGCATGGGCCATAACCAGCATTCACGTCTAGCAGTACGGCACACGCCACCCACACGAGTCCCATTCGACACCAATTTTCTTGGAGTTTGTGCTACAACCATCTCTTCTTCCTCCTATTTTCTCAGCCATTGCACGGTGGGCGGGGTGGGGGTTTGCCGATAGTCGGTTTTCACAACTGCGATCCCACTTGGAAGTGATAATGCAACACCACACGCATTCCCCCTTGAGCGGCGTGCTGGACCAACCGTGTGGGGGTGCAACGCGAACACGACAGGCTTTTCCTTTTGAACTTGTAACCTGTAAAATTTGGTTCTGCTCCATGGCGTGACCGATAGATAGAAATAACGATTTTCCCTAGAGTAATGAGAAGTTTGGTTCTGGCGCGGTTCATGCATGGAGTACGTGTGAAAATTATGAAGTTGATGTGAAACGTAAGATAATTACTAGTAGTACCATATACTACTACATGGATTTGACAAAAAGATAAAAATACATACGGATCCATCAACGACATCCTCACGCCCTAGTGCGCCGGGTCACCAACCGACGTGTGAGGAGTAGCGGCGTTGGCGGCGACCTCAACGTGCTTGTGAACAATGCCGTACAAGGTTGCCCTGCGGTCCAAGAAGGCCAGCATCCTATCGTCCTCCTCTTGCATGTAGTAGTCCTTGTGGATGATTTGCGCGTAGACGTGGGTGATTATGTCGATGGTGTCTTGCTGCGTCAGGCGCTGCGCGGCAAGCGCGACCTCGAGGTGGACATTCTTCGGCGTGACGGTGGGCAGTCGCAGGGCCACCAGTGCATCTAAGAGGTTGTCACCATAGTGGTCGTTGAGGGTGGCGGGCATCGCAGAGCCTGGGTACGTTGGATGGAGGCATACGTCAAGGTCGTCCGCGAGCTTCTTGACGATGGTGAACTTGTCGAGGAAACCGACGAGGACCTCGTCGAACAAGGATACAAAGCTGTCGTCCAAGCGGCCCCTCGCCCTGGCGGCCTCAAGCACTACCTGGAGACGTTCCTCGGTGCCGGGCCGCAGGCCGGCATCGTGGACCATCTGGCACAGCCGGCTGATGCTCGCGCTCATCGCCTCCATGGGTCTAGCTTAGCTTCTAGTCAGCTGATCTTATGATTCGAGTGATCACTCTTGCCCTTGGTTAGCGTGCGTAGGTGCGTAGGATTTCGTACTAGATTGGACTACCCGGGAGCCTTTATATGAGAAGTGCAGATTGCGTTGAATTCACGTGCGTGTTGGCCATCTACTCCTCAGCCCTCTACCGCACCTACCTTTGGCTGTATGACAGGTGGGCCAGCCACCCGTTGGGCCCACGTGACATTCACCCAAAGGCAGTTGCAGTAAGTCAATGAAGTTGCGTCCCCCTCCGTGCCGGTGCAGTATAGTCATCTCACCGGACCTTTAGTTGGGGCCAAACGAGAGAAGTTTGAAGTTTACTGGTTTATTGGTCCCCTTTGCATTTTGCGCCAAGTTTTGACCTTTGATTTAACTAATAAAATGTTAATGCATGTAAACAAAAATGTTGTGTAAGTCACCTTATGAAAACCAAAAAATCCCAAAACACTTAGGCATGGTACATTAACTCCTCCTCGTTTCTTATTTCGTGACATATCAACCAATGAGAGATGTGGATCGTGCATGCTTTCAATGACTTAAGACTACCAAACATGACATGCGGTGTTTAGTTCATTGCATGTAATCCTATTAATTAGCAAAAAGACATTAAGTTCTCTCACCGATAGGAATAAAACAGTACACCATGTATTTATTTACAGAGGGAGTAGTACATTTTTTGTGACATGCATTACTAGATATTGCTAGTCAAATACTAAAATCCAGATGGACGTGGTATTACTCCTAAATCTAGACGGTGGTGCTAGTAGTACTAGTAGTAGTACTACCAATGTAGTAGCACCGTACTACCCTTGGTCAAATTATTACGTGTTGCTCCTCACAGTGAAGTGACAAGACCCTGTGCGGGAGATGACACCTGAGTATAGGTGCCGTGTTCGGCATAACATCGTCAGCCTCACCATCTACAGTCACTATCATCATGGCTGTAGAGCTAGCCTGCTTACAACTAGCCATGTTCTACATAATTTCCCATGCGTAGATGCCCGTGCATTGCACGGAACACCAAGATTGGGGGTGGACGGCGCCGGCAGCGGCCATCACGCCAGATTTTTCCATGGCCTTCTAGATGTGGTGGGAAGGATATAAGGCTGATTGTGAGATAAAAGGAGTTGTTTGTAAATCGGGAACAAGTGCAGGCATCTTTTTGCAAAAATGGAGAAGTTTGGTTTGTATGCGTTAGATCTAGATCCGACGGCTATTGGTGAAAGATGGGAGGCACAACATCATCAAGAACCCAGGACCTGTTTGATTCACAAGATTTTGAAAACGTAGGAATAGGACACGGCAATATTACAAGTTTCAAACTGATATTACAAATGTTAGGAGTAATGTTGCACCTATGAAGAGGGAATTACTAGGAAGTTTACGTAAGAACTTTCATTACTTTAGGTGGATGCAGCATTATCATACAAACTAAAATCCACCGCCGTGACAAGTCACTAATGGGCAAATAAGTTTTCGAGTCTCTGGCCACTTGATGTTTAAAAAACAAATTCAGCTTCTGCGGAGACTTTGCCATTTAGGCTTAGACGCTTGCGGTGATCAGCACACCATTCATTGTTGCGCCAAAGAATGCCAAACCTAATTACCTTGAGCACACTTGCCTCCAGAACAAAGAACATGGCCAATTTATTCTCAGATGTGGTGCCTCGGTAGTCGATCAAATCAATTTCTGTAAGATGGAGATCAAGGCATTCGACGAGATTGTTATAGTGCAACATATTTTCCACTTTCGGGTCTTTTTTTTATCTGCAAAAGAAGAGAACATATTAGAGCAGATGGCTGTATAAGATTGTCGTGTCATCAAGAGGTACCAATATCATTCACTCATACGATAGGGTTGGCTGGCTAGTGATATTTTCTCTCTCTCTCTCTCTCTCTCTCTCTCTCTCTTTCTGTTTCCTCTAATTTACCTAGGAGAACGTGAAGAGCTTGGGCATTTGTTGCCTTCCACTATGTGGCTGATGCCATATTTCGCAAAAGTATGCCACATAATACGCATCGATGTCAAATCAAAAGATTTTGGCACCGCTCTCGCGATTTGAGAGAGTTGGCACCGCTGTGCACACAGACCCACATGTATAAACAAATCAATTAAAACAACTACACCAGCCTCTCACTCTCCCAAACAAGTGTTTTTTATTGCCTCAGTCCTCTCTCTCTCCCATGCAAGTGTTTTTTCATTGCGTGAGTTAATTTGGCACCGGAGCAAAGTAGGTGATCCAGATTGGGGCACTAGGTGAGCAATGGAGGGGCATCGATGCCAAATGCATCAAAATGAATTTGGCATGTGTTTTGGCCTACATAGTGGAGGGCCATTATAGCCCACTTTTGTACTACCTCGTATTTAATATAAAACTTTGACCATAGATTTACCTAAGAAAATGCAATGCATGTCACTAAAAATTACACCATTTGAAATTATGTTCAAATACGAATCCAACGATATAGTTCTTAGTGACATGCATTAACATTTTGTCGGTTAAATCTATGGTCAAATTTTGATACTACAAAATAGGAAGAGTAAATTAGGATGGAGGTAGTACTTGCTCTTTGGGTAACCATAGAGTTACTGGAGTAGTCTAAGTTACTTTCCACTATGACTAGCCTAGGCTACTATAGTAGTACAACAAAAAAATGATGCAGGTGATCACGTGAGAAAAAATACTAAAAACATTTCTTTCGGTGTAGTGCGTAGATGCAGTTTTGAACACTACACTTGTCATCGTAATTTGGGAAAATTATGAAAAACTTGATCTACGTTGTGATTACCATTCACTAATAGGAAAGAAGTTTCACCTTGATGAGTAGCTTCTCCGTGCACAGAAAGCATGTAAGGAATCCAACAACTTGATCCAGATTGGGGCCAATAGATTTTATTGCCAAGATCTTCATTGTGCGCATAGACTGGGTCAAGCTGGTGGGAATCATTTTCTGGAAGACGGTCGTAAATACATCAACAGAAATTTAAAAAAGTGAATTTTAAGAAGACAGAGAAGAAGATGAGTGATGTACCTGAACAATAACGGATCCAATAAAGAGTTCGAAGAATTTGGCAGACGAGTACACCAACGCTGTCAATTTTTGCGTGTCAATGACCCTGATTTTTTTTGGACCTTCTAGATCCAATACAAGCAATCTCTCAAGGAAAGGCACATTCTTAATGACCGTAACGTGGAACAGCTTGAGTGATCTCTTCCCAATTGATGTCTTGTTGCGGGGCCAGCAAGACACATAAATCCATTGGAGATTCGTCGAGGCGATGTGGAGGCTAATGAACCCGTGGATCTGCTCAAGACGAAGGTACTCGAGCGCAGTACAGCTGCAGACCAGGTGCTCCATAGCCTTCTTCGAGATGACAATGTTGAAGAGGTCGAGCTGCTTGAGTTGAGGGAGAACAAGGGCGGGCGCGGCATTAATTTAGGGAAGATAGCAGGACCTGAAGCTAGCGCTGCGCAGCGTTGTCGTGAGGCGGAGCATGCACGGCGGTAGAGAGCGACATCGTCCAGCTTCAAAGCTGAGCTCCTCGAGCTGATCTAGGGCGGGGCATAAGAACCGCTCGTCGAACTTGGGTTGGACCTTGCAGTTGGTACTGAACATGCGGATGTCAAGGTGTTTGGCTGGCCCAGGGTGCGATGAATGGATCTTGGAGACTGCGGCCATGCGTTCGCAATCCCAGTCGCAGAGGCAGCTGTCGACAGTGAGGTTGAGGGGGACGCGACGCCAGAAGGGGCGCCACCGCCGGGAGAGCAGGGCGGTCCGCATGACAGATTTGGTGGGAAGGAGGCCGATGATGACGAGTAGCATGTCATCGAGGAGGCTGCTGATGAAGTCCAGGCTCGCCGGATGCGGTTTTGGCTCGAGCCGCCTAAGCTTGTTGGCTGCCTCACCGTCCATCTCAACTGGTAGCGATGCCGGTGTACACGTGTGCTCGTGTGTGTTGTGTGCTGGGTGTGCGCGAGTGCGTCCTTCTGTGCATGCCGCCGTGCAGTGGTGAATTGTGCGCGAGTGCGTCCTTCACGTGGAAGAAGCGTGTCCTCAATGCGCCCTCAATTTACTAGCATGTGGGGTACTACCCCGAGTGGTTTCAACTTTCTTTACTTCACCACATGTCAGATGAGCCTCTAGTTTACTGAAAGCACAAGTGCTCCCTAGGTGGTTTTGGTAATTAATGTCAACATATCTCTTGTTGGACTAACACTTTTACCTAGTATGTTTCAGATAAGTTCAACAATGGAGTGGCATGGACTAAAGGATGTGGAACCCCTTCAAGATGCTAAGAACAAAGGATTGGCTCAAGCTTCAAGCTCAAGACTCTTCATTTTATATTTTAGTGATCCAAGATCACATTGAGTCTATAGGAAAAGCCAATACTATCAAGAGGGGAAGAGGTGTTGCTTAATGAGTTTCTTGCTCCACAGTGCTTAGTGATATGCTCCAAAAGCCCTCAACTACTTTCTCACATCCACATATGACCTAAACCTAAAGTCAAACTCGGCCCCACTGATTCTTTCTATCCGGCGCCACCGATTTCAGATGTCACAGCCACTGCCACAAACCCTAGGCAAATCGGTTTCACCGATAGGGATCTCGGTCTCACCGAGATGGGATTGTAATCTCTCTATGTATGTCCATTATCAAAATCGGTCTTACCGAGTTTGAGCAATCGGTACTACCGAGATTACAATGCAAACTCTCTAGTTAACTTATTACCCATATCGGTCCTACCGAGTTTGAGTAATCGTTCCCACCGAGTTTGCCTGACCAACTCTTTGGTTAGCTTATTACCAAAATCGGCCTCACCGAGTTTGTGTAATCGGTCTCACCGAGATTACGTTATGCCCTAACCCTAACCATATTGGTCCTACCGAGTTGCATGTCGGTCCCACCGAAAACCCTAACGGTCACATTGTTTACTAAATCGGTCTGGCCGAGTTTGTTTATTCGGTCCCACCGAGATTGGTAAATTGTGTGTAACGGTTAGATTTTGTGTGGAGGCTATATATACCCTGTTGGAAATATGCCCTAGAGGCAATAATAAAATCATTATTATTATATTTCTTTGTTCATGATAATTGTCTTTTATTCATGCTATAACTGTATTATCCGGAAATCGTAATACACGTGTGAATCCATAGACCATAACATGTCCCTAGTAAGCCTCTAGTTGACTAGCTCGTTGGTCAACAGATAGTCATGGTTTCCTGACTACGGACATTAGATGTCATTGACAACGGGATCACATCATTAGGAGAATGATGTGATGGACAAGACCCAATCCTAAGCATAGCACAAGATCGTGTAGTTCATTTTGCTAGAGCTTTTTCAATGTCAAGTATCTCTTCCTTAGACCATGAGATCGTGTAACTCCCGGATTCTGTAAGAGTGCTTTGGGTGTACCAAACGTCAAAACGTAACTGGGTGACTATAAAGGTGCACTACAGGTATCTCCAAAAGTGTCTGTTGGGTTGACACGGATCAAGACTGGGATTTGTCACTCCGTATGACGGAGAGGTATCTCTGGGCCCACTCGGTAATGCATCATCATAATGAGCTCAAAGTGACCAAGTGTTTGGTCACGGGATCATGCATTACGATACGAGTAAAGTGACTTGCCGGTAATGAGACTGAACGAGGTATTGGGATACCGACGATCGAGTCTCGGGCATGTAATGTACCGATTGACAAAGGGAATTGTATACGGGGTTGTTCGAATCCTCGACATCGTGGTTCATCTGATGAGATCATCGAGGAGCATGTGGGAGCCAACATGGGTATCCAGATCCCGCTGTTGGTTATTGCCCGAGAGCCGTCTCGGTCATGTCTATGTGTCTCCCGAACCCGTAGGGTCTACACACTTAAGGTTCGGTGACGCTAGGGTTGTATGAATATGAGTATGCAGCATACCGAATGTTGTTCGGAGTCCCGGATAAGATCCCGGACATCACGAGGAGTTCCGGAATGGTCTGGAGGTAAAGAATTATATATAGGAAGTGGTATTTCGGCCATCGGGAAAGTTTCGGGGTCGCCCGGTATTGTACCGGGACCGCCGGAAGGGTCCCGGGGGTCCACCGGGTGGGGCCACCCATCCCGGAGGGCCCCAAGGGCTGAAGTGGGGAGGGGAACCAGCCCATAGTGGGCTGGTGCGCCCCCCTTGGCCCACCGCCTGCGCCTAGGGTTGAAACCCTAGGGTGGGGGGGGGGCGCCCCACTTGCCTTGGGGGGCACTCCACCCCCCTTGGCCGCCGCCCCCTTGGGAGATTGGATCTCCCAGGGCCGGCCCCCCCCTTGGGGGCCTATATAAAGGGAGGGGGAAGGGGGCAGCCGCACCCTGAAGTCCTGGCGCCCCCTTCCCCTGCTACACCTCTTCCTCCTCCATCACGTGCTTGGCGAAGCCCTGCCGGAGTGCTGCTGCTCCACCACCACCACGCCGTTGTGCTGCTGCTGGAGCCATCATCATCAACCTCTCCTTCCCACTTGCTGGATCAGGAAGGAGGAGACGTCATCCGCTCCAAACGTGTGTTGAACGCGGAGGTGCCGTACGTTTGGCGCTAGGCTCTCCGGTGATAGGATCACGGCGAGAATGACTACTTCAACCCCGTTCTTTTGAACGCTTCCGCTCGCGATCTACAAAGTGGTATGTAGATGCATCTCCCATGACTCGTTGCTTATATGAACTCATAGATGGATCTTGGTGAAACCGTAGGAAATTTTTTAATTTTTTGCAACGTTCCCCAACAGTGGCATCATGAGCTAGGTCTATGCGTAGTTCTCTATTGCATGAGTAGAACACAATTTTGTTGTGGGCGTAGATCTTGTCAACTTGCTTGCCGCTACTAGTCTTATCTTGCTTCAGCGGTATTGTGGGATGAAGCGGCCCGGACCAACCTTACACGTACGCTTACGTGAGACCGGTTCCACCGACTGACATGCACTAGTTGCATAAGGTGGCTGGCGGGTGTCTGTCTCTCCCACTTTAGTTGAAGCGGATTCGATGAAAAGGGTCCTTATGAAGGGTAAATAGAAGTTGACAAAATCACGTTGTGGTTATTCGTAGGTAAGAAAACGTTCTTTCTAGAACCCAATTGCAGCCACGTAAAAGATGCAACAACAATTAGAGGACGTCTAACTTGTTTTTGCAGCAATTGTCATGTGATGTGATATGGCCAGAAGTTGTGATGAATGATGAATGATATATTGTGATGTATGAGATCATGTTCTTGTAATAGGAATCACGACTTGCATGTCGATGAGTATGACAACCGGCAGGAGCCATAGGAGTTGTCTTTATTTTTTGTATGACCTGCGTGTCATTGAAGAACGCCATGTAAATTACTTTACTTTATTGCTAAACGCGTTAGCCATAGAAGTAGAAGTAGTCGTTGGCGTGACAACTTCATGAAGACACGATGATGGAGATCATGATGATGGAGATCATGGTGTCATGCCGGTGACGAAGATGATCATGGAGCCCCGAAGATGGAGATCGAAGGAGCTATATGATATTGGCCATATCATGTCACTACTATATAATTGCATGTGATGTTTATTATGTTTATGCATCTTGTTTACTTAGAATGACGGTAGTAAATAAGATGATCCCTTATAATAATTTCAAGAAAGTGTTCCCCCTAACTGTGCACCATTGCTAAAGTTCGTCGTTTCGAAGCACACGTAATGATCGGGTGTGATAGATCCTTACGTTCACATACAACGGGTGTAAGACAGATTTACACATGCAGAACACTTAGGGTTAACTTGACGAGCCTAGCATGTACAGACATGGCCTCGGAACACAGAGACCGAAAGGTCGAACACGAGTCGTATGGAAGATACGATCAACATGGAGATGTTCACCGACGATGACTAGTCCGTCTCACGTGATGATCGGACACGGTCTAGTCGACTCGGATCGTGTAACACTTAGATGACTAGAGGGATGTCAAATCTGAGTGGGAGTTCACTAAAATAATTTGATTAGATGAACTTAATTATCATGAACTTAGTCTAAAAACTTTTTGCAAAATATGTCTTGTAGATCAAATGGCCAACGCTCATGTCAACATGAACTTCAACGCGTTCCTAGAGAAAACCAAGCTGAAAGATGATGGCAGCAACTATACAGACTGGGTCCGGAACCTGAGGATCATCCTCATAGCTGCCAGGAAACAATATGTCCTAGAAGGACCGCTAGGTGATGCTCCCGTCCCAGAGAACCAAGACATTATGAATGCTTGCCAGTCTCGTGCTGATGGTTACTCCCTCGTTCAGTGCGGCATGCTTTACAGCTTAGAACCGGGGCTCCAAAAGCGTTTTGAGCAACATGGAGCATATGAGATGTTCGAGGAGCTGAAACTAGTTTTCCAAGCTCATCCCCGGGTCGAGAGATATGAAGTCTCCGACAAGTTCTATAGTTGTAAGATGGAGGAAAATAGTTCTGTCAGTGAGCATATACTCAAAATGTCTGGGTTGCACAACCGCCTGTCCCAGCTAGACATTAACCTCCCGGATGAGGCGGTCATTGACAGAATCCTTCAGTCGCTCCCACCAAGCTACAAGAGCTTTGTGATGAACTACAATATGCAGGGGATGGTGAAGACCATTCCTGAAGTATTTTCAATGCTGAAGTCAGCAGAGGTTGAAATCAAGAAAGAACATCAAGTGTTGATGGTCAATAAGACCACTAAGTTCAAGAAGGGCAAGGGTAAGAAGAACTTCAAGAAGGACGGCAAAGATGTTGCCGCACCCGGTAAGCCAGTTGCCGGGAAGAAGTCAAAGAATGGACCCAAGCCTGAAACTAAGTGCTTTTATTGCAAGGGGAAGGGTCACTGGAAGCGGAATTGCCCCAAATACTTAGCGGACAAGAAGGCCGGCAACACTAAAGGTATATTTGATATACATGTAATTGATGTGTACCTTACTAGTACTCTTAGTAACTCCTGGGTATTTGATACCAGTGCCGTTGCTCACATTTGTAACTCACAGCAGGAGCTGCGGAATAAGCGGAGATTGGCGAAGGACGAGGTGATGATGCGCGTCGGGAATGGTTCCAAGGTCGATGTGATCGCCGTCGGCACGCTACCTCTACATTTACCTACGGGATTAGTTTTAAACCTCAATAATTGTTATTTAGTGCCAAGTTTGAGCATGAACATTGTATCTGGATCTCGTTTGATACGAGATGGCTACTCATTTAAATCCGAGAATAATGGTTGTTCTATTTATATGAGAGATATGTTTTATGGTCATGCCCCGATGGTCAATGGTTTATTCTTAATGAATCTCGAACGTAATGTTACACATATTCTTAGCGTGAATACCAAAAGATGTAAAGTTGATAATGATAGTCCCACATACTTGTGGCACTGCCGCCTTGGTCACATTGGTGTCAAGCGCATGAAGAAGCCTCATGCTGATGGACTTTTAGAGTCTCTCGATTATGAATCATTTGACACAAGCGAACCATGCCTCATGGGCAACATGACCAAGACCCCGTTCTCCGAAACAATGGAGCGAGCAACCAACTTCTTGGAAATCATACATACCAATGTGTGCGGTCCAATGAGCGTTGAGGCTCGCGGAGGATATCGTTATGTTCTCACTCTCACTGATGACTTGAGTAGATATGGGTATGTCAACTTGATGAAACACAAGTCTGAGACCTTTGAAAAGTTCAAGGAATTTCAGAATGAAGTAGAGAATCAACATGATCGAAAGATAAAATTCTTACGATCTGATCGTGGAGGAGAATATTTAAGTCACGAATTTGGTACACACTTAGGAAAATTTGGAATCGTTTCACAACTCACGCCGCCTGGAACACCTCAGCGTAATGGTGTGTCCGAACGTCGTAATCACACTCTATTGGATATGGTGCGATCTATGATGTCTCTTACCGATTTACCGCTATCATTTTAGGGATACGCTCTAGAGACAGCTACATTCACTTTAAATAGGGCACCGTCTAAATCCGTTGAGACGACACCGTATGAATTATGGTTTGGGAAGAAACCTAAGCTATCGTTTCTAAAAGTTTGGGGATGCGATGCTTATGTCAAGAAACTTCAACCTGAAAAGCTCGAACCCAAGTCGGAAAAATGCATCTTCATAGGATACCCTAAAGAAACCATTATGTATACCTTCTAATTAAGATCCGAGGGCAAGATCTTTGTTGCCAAGAACGGATCCTTTCTGGAAAAAGAGTTTCTCTCGAAAGAAGTAAGTGGGAGGAAAGTAGAACTCGATGAAGTACTACCTCTTGAACGGGATAGTAGTGCAGCTCAGGAAAATGTTCCTGTAATGCCTACACCAACTGAAGAGGAAAATAATGATGATGATCAAGGTACTTCGGATCAAGTTGCTACTGAACTTCGTAGGTCCACAAGGACACGTTCCGCACCGGAGTGGTACGGCAACCCTGTCCTGGAAATCATGTTGTTGGACAACGGTGAACCTTCGAACTATGAAGAAGCAATGGCGGGCCCAGATTCCAACAAATGGCTAGAAGCCATGAAATCCGAGATAGAATCCATGTATGAAAACAAAGTATGGACTTTGACTGACTTGCCCGATGATCGGCGAGCGATAGAAAACAAATGGATCTTTAAGAAGAAGACGGACGCGGATGGTAATGTCACCATCTATAAAGCTCGACTTGTCGCTAAGGGTTATCGGCAAGTTCAAGGGATTGACTACGATGAGACTTTCTCTCCCGTAGTGAAGCTTAAGTCCGTCCGAATCATGTTAGCAATTGCCGCATACTATGATTATGAGATATGGCAGATGGACGTCAAAACGGCATTCCTTAACGGGCATCTTAAGGAAGAACTGTATATGATGCAGCCGGAAGGTTTTGTCGATCCTAAGAATGCTAACAAAGTATGCAAGCTCCAGCGATCCATTTATGGGCTGGTGCAAGCATCTCGGAGTTGGAACATTCGCTTTGATGAGATGATCAAAGCGTTTGGGTTTATGCAGACTTATGGAGAAGCATGCGTTTACAAGAAAGTGAGTGGGAGCTCTGTAGCATTTCTCATATTATATGTAGATGACATACTTTTGATGGGAAATGATATAGAACTTTTGGACAACATTAAGGCCTACTTGAATAAGTGTTTTTCAATGAAGGACCTTGGAGAAGCTGCTTACATATTAGGCATCAAGATCTATAGGGATAGATCGAGACGCCTCATAGGTCTTTCACAAAGCACATACCTTGATAAGATTTTGAAGAAGTTCAAAATGGATCAGTCCAAGAAAGGGTTCTTGCCTGTACTGCAAGGTGTGAGATTGAGCTCGGCTCAATGCCCGACCACGACAAAAGATAAGGAAGAGATGAGCATCATCCCCTATGCCTCAGCCATAGGATCTATTATGTATGCCATGCTGTGTACCAGACCTGATGTAAACCTTGCCATAAGTTTGGTAGGAAGGTACCAAAGTAATCCCGGCAAGGAACACTGGACAGCGGTCAAGAATATCCTGAAGTACCTGAAAAGGACAAAGGACATGTTTCTCGTTTATGGAGGTGACGAAGAGCTTGTCGTAAAGGGTTACGTCGACGCTAGCTTCGACACAGATCTGGATGACTCTAAGTCACAAACCGGATATGTGTATATGTTGAATGGTGGAGCAGTAAGCTGGTGCAGCTGCAAGCAGAGCGTCGTGGCGGGATCTACATGTGAAGCGGAGTACATGGCAGCCTCGGAGGCAGCGCATGAAGCAATAAGGAGTTCATCACCGACCTAGGAGTCATACACAATGTGTCGGGGCCGATCAAAATCTTCTGTGACAACACTGGAGCTATTGCCCTTGCCAAGGAGCCCAGGTTTCACAAGAAGACCAGGCACATCAAGCGTCGTTTCAACTCCATCCGTGAAAATGTTCAAGATGGAGACATAGATATTTGCAAAGTACATACGGATCTGAATGTCGCAGATCCGTTGACTAAACCTCTCTCGCGAGCAAAACATGATCAACACCAGAACTCTATGGGTGTTCGATTCATCACAATGTAACTGGATTATTGACTCTAGTGCAAGTGGGAGACTATTGGAAATATGCCCTAGAGGCAATAATAAAAGCATTATTATTATATTTCCTTGTTCATGATAATTGTCTTTTATTCATGCTATAACTGTATTATCCGGAAATCGTAATACACGTGTGAATCCATAGACCATAACATGTCCCTAGTAAGCCTCTAGTTGACTAGCTCATTGGTCAACAGATAGTCATGGTTTCCTGAGTATGGACATTAGATGTCATTGACAACGGGATCACATCATTAGGAGAATGATGTGATGGACAAGACCCAATCCTAAGCATAGCACAAGATCGTGTAGTTCGTTTTGCTAGAGCTTTTTCAATGTCAATTATCTCTTCCTTAGACCATGAGATCGTGTAACTCCCGGATTCCGTAAGAGTGCTTTGGGTGTACCAAACGTCACAACGTAACTGGGTGACTATAAAGGTGCACTACAGGTATCTCAAAAAGTGTCTGTTGGGTTGACACGGATCGAGACTAGGATTTGTCACTCCGTATGACGGAGAGGTATCTCTGGGCCCACTCAGTAATGCATCATCATAATGAGCTCAAAGTGACCAAGTGTTTGGTCACGGGATCATGCATTACGGTACAAGTAAAGTGACTTGCCGGTAACGAGACTGAACGAGGTATTGGGATACCGACGATCGAGTCTCGGGCATGTAACGTACCGATTGACAAAGGGAATTGTATACGGAGTTGGTCGAATCCTCGACATCATGGTTCATCCGATGAGATCATCGAGGAGCATGTGGGAGCCAACATGGGTATCCAGATCCCGCTGTTGGTTATTGCCCGAGAGCCATCTCGGTCATGTCTACGTGTCTCCCGAACCCGTAGGGTCTACACACTTAAGGTTCGGTGACGCTAGGGTTGTATGAATATGAGTATGCAGCATACCGAATGTTGTTTGGAGTCCCAGATAAGATCCTGGACATCACGAGGAGTTCCGGAATGGTCCGGAGGTAAAGAATTATATATATGAAGTGGTATTTCGGCCATCGGGAAAGTTTCGGGGTCGCCCGGTATTATACCGGGACCACCGAAAGGGTCCCGGGGGTCCACCGGGTGCGGCCACCCATCCCGTAGGGCCCCAAGGGCTGAAGTGGGGAGGGGAACCAGCCCATAGTGGGCTGGTGCGCCCCCCTTGGCCCACCCCCTGCGCCTAGGGTTGAAACCCTAGGGTGGGGGGGGCGCCCAACTTGCCTTGGGGGGCACTCCACCCCCCTTGGCCGCCGCCCCCTTGGGAGATTGGATCTCCCAGGGCCGGCGCCCCCCTGGGGGCCTATATAAAGGGAGGGGGGAAGGGGGCAGCCGCACCCTGAAGTCCTGGCGCCCCCTTCCCCTGCTACACCTCTTCCTCCTCCGTCACGTGCTTGGCGAAGCCCTGCCGGAGTGCTGCTGCTCCACCACCACCACGCCGTTGTGTTGCTGCTGGAGCCATCATCATCAACCTCTCTTTCCCCCTTGCTGGATCAAGAAGGAGGAGACGTCATCCGCTCCATACGTGTGTTGAACGCGGAGGTGCCGTCCATTTGGCGCTAGGATCTCCGGTGATAGGATCACGACGAGAACGACTACTTCAACCCCGTTCTTTTGAATGCTTCCACTCGCGATCTACAAAGTGGTATGTAGATGCATCTCCCATGACTCGTTGCTTAGATGAACTCATAGATGGATCTTGGTGAAACCGTAGGAAAATTTTTAATTTTCTGCAACGTTCCCCAACATACCCCTCCACCTCCTCTTCATTCATGGAGAGAGCAATCAGAACGAACCTACACTTCCATCTTACCATTTCTAAGAGAGAACTACCTACTCATGTGTTGAGGCCAAGATATTCCATTCCTACCATATGAATCTTGATCTCTAGCCTTCCCCAAGTTGCTTTCCACTCAAATCTTCTTTCCACCAGATCCAAATCCTGTAAGAGAGAGTTGAGTGTTGGGGAGACTATCATTTGAAGCACAAGAGCAAGGAGTTCATCATCAACACACCATTTGTTACTTCTTGGAGAGTGGTGTCTCCTAGATTGGCTAGGTGTCACTTGGGAGCCTCCAACAAGATTGTGGAGTTGAACCAAGGAGTTTGTAAGGGCAAGGAGATCGCCTACTTCGTGAAGATCTACCGCTAGTGAGGCAAGTCCTTCGTGGGCGACGGCCATGGTGGGATAGACAAGGTTGCTTCTTCGTGGACCCTTCATGGGTGGAGCCCAACTGTCACCCTTCGTGGGTTGAAGTCTCCATCAACGTGGATGTATGATAGCACCACCTATCGGAACCACGTCTCAAAAATCACCGTGTCTCCAAATTGCGTTTGAAATCTCCAAACCCTTCCCTTTACATTCTTGCAAGTTGCATGATTTACTTTCCGCTGCTCATACACTCTTTGCATGCTTGCTTGAATTGTGTGAAGATTGCTTGACTTGTGCTAAGATAGCTAAAATCTGCCAAAGACTAAAAATTGGGAAAAGGCATAGTTTTTAATTGGTCAAGTAGTCTAATCACCCCCCTCTAGACTTACTTCTCAAGATCCTACAAGTGGTATCAGAGCTTTGGTCTCCATTGCTTTGGTTTGATCACCATTGGAGGAAGATGGATGAGTCTACTTTGGGGAGTCTTATACATCGAGTGCCTATACTTGATGGATAGTATTTTCATGAGTGGAAAAATGAGATGCTTGTAATTTTCAATCAATATCATTTGAACAAGTACATAGCTAGTCCTTGTGCATCTCATGTTGATCCTATGCATCCTACCCTTGATGAGTCTATTGACATGATTAGGAATGTTAGAACTATTAATCTTATCACTAGAGGCTTTCCTAGAAACTTGATTGGAAAACCGCCTACTCTTGAGTGTGCCTACACTATATGGAAATTTCTTGAAGAACGATTTCCTAATTATTCTTTGAAAAATCTGGATGAAATTCTTCATAAGTCTATTTCCTTGAGTAAGATGAATTCCAATGATCCTATGTTTGGTAATTGTCTATTTGAACTTACAAATCTTATGCGTGCCAAAGGAAATGTTGGAATTATTAGCGATATTATTTCCGAAGCTACTAGAATTCATAGAGGAGATTATTGTCAAACTCATACTAATGAATCACTCTCACTAGGAATTGATCCACCATATGACGATGTTGAACATGGATACTATGATGAGGATGATGATGATGACTTTGATCTCGATGATGCAATGAGACACTTTGGTCTTATGGCAAATCTTTGGGGATATATGGCAGGAGGAAAGGAATGGGTTCTAGACAGTGGATGTACCGATCACATGACCGGAGATAAAGACATGTTTTGTGAGCTTGCTGAAAATAATAGTCCTCGAAAGTATGTCACTTTCGGTGACAACTCAAACGGTAAGGTGGTTGGCCTCGGTAAGGTGGCCATCTCACATGACAGCTCCATTCAGAATGTTATGCTCGTTGAATCTCTTGGCTACAACTTACTTTTAGTATCTAGACTTGCTGATTTCGGTTTCAATGTCCTATTTACTGAAATAGATTGCCAAGTGTTTCGTAGAGACAATCATTAGATGGTCTTTACCGGTATACGCAGAGGTGATCTTTACATTGTTGATTTCACTAAAAGGGCTCAACCTAGAACTTGTTTCATTGCTAAATCCTCTAAAGGTTGGTTGTGGCATAGACGACTAGGTCACGTTGGCATGAGAAACCTTGACAAGCTTATTAAAGGAAATCATATGCTTGGTGTTAACGATGTCATATTTGATAAGGATAGACTTTGCAGTGCTTGTCAAGCAGGTAAACAGGTCGGAGGAAGGCATCCCGTGAAGAACATCATGACCACAAGGAGGCCACTTGAGCTACTTCACATGGATCTCTTTGGTCCCAACACTTACAAAAGTCTCGGTGGAAATTCTTTTGGTCTAGTTATAGTTTATGATTTTTCAAGATTTACGTGGGTGTTCTTTCTCGATGACAAATTGCAGGTCCAAAAGATCTTCAAAAACTTCGCTAGGAAGGCTCAAAATCAGTTTGAAGTGAAGATCAAGAAGGTTCACAGCGACAATGGAACGGAGTTCAAGAACGCAAATGTGGACACCTTTCTTGACGAAGAAGGGATTTCACACAAGTTCTCGGCTACATACACACCTCAACAAAATGGAGTTGTTGAGAGGAAGAACCGAACGCTCATCGAAATGGCAAGAACGATGCTTGATGAGTACAAGACGCCAAAGCACTTTTGGGCAGAACTAGTTGAGACAGCTTGTCATGCAACAAAGCGCTTGTATCTTCACAAGCTACTCGGCAAGATGGCATACGAGATTCTCACCGGTAACAAACCCCAAGTTGGATACTTTCGAGTATTCGGCTCAAAGTGCTACATTCTTGATAAGCATCGTCGTTCTGAATTTGCTCCTAAGTCTCATGAAGGTTTCCTAATTGGTTATGGCTCAAACTCTCACACATACCATGTCTACAACAATTTCACCCGCAAGGTTGAAGAGACGGTAGATGTGAAGTTTGATGAACCTAACGGCTCGCAAGTAGAGCAATTGCCAATTGATGTAGGAGACAAAGACCCCTCGGAAGCAATCCAAGACTTGTCTATTGGCAAGATTCGTCCAACGGAGGTGAAGGAGAGTACCTCGTCCGTCCAAGTGGAAGCTTCTACTTCATGACAAGGTGAACCAAGAGTTGATACGGAAGCATCCACAAGTGGGACACACCAAGATGAAGAAAACGAGGAAGTACATCAAGAACGTCAACAACCTCCTTCTCCACCATGACAAGAGAACGACAAAGCCAATAATGAAGAAGGCCAGGAAGAAGAAGAACAAGATGAAGAAGATGTTCAACAAAGACCCAAGCAAAAGCTTTCACGAGTTCGAGCAAGAGTTGCTAAAGAACATCCCGTCGAGCAAATCTACAATGATATCCAAACTGGGAGAATCACTCGCTCTAAAACTCGTTTAGCTAACTTTTGTGAACACCATTCATTCATCTCCAGCATTGAACCTATGAAGGTCGAAGAAGCATTGGGAGATCCGTATTGGATAAATGCTATGCATGAAGAGCTACACAACTTTCAGAGAAATCAAGTTTGGACATTGGTTGAGAAGCCCGACAACAACCACAACATCATCGGTACCAAATGGGTGTTTCGCAACAAGCAAGATGAAGATGGACAAGTAGTTCGCAACAAAGCATGTCTCGTCGCCCAAAGCTACACACAAGTCGAAGGCATGTACTATGATGAGACTTATTTTCCCGTTGCTAGACTTGAGTCCATTCGCATCTTACTTGCCTATGCTAATCACCATGATATCACCTTATACCAAATGGACATTAAAAGTGCTTTTTAAAATGGTGAAATAGAGGAGGAAGTTTATGTCAAACAACCTCCCGGCTTTATCAATGCTAAGAAACCCAATCATGTCTATAAACTTCGCAAAGCTCTTTATGGTCTTAAACAAGCTCCTAGAGCTTGGTACATATGCTTAACTAAGTTCATTATTGAAAAAGGCTTTGAAATTGGGAAAACTGATTCTACACTTTTTACTAAAAGGGTTAATGGAGAATTATTTGTATGCCAATTTTATGTTGATGATATTATATTTGGATCAACTAACCCTCATTTTAGTGAGAAGTTTGGAAAGCTAATGTCGGAGAAGTTTGAGATGTCAATGATGAGTGAACTCAAATTCTTTCTTGGGCTGCAAATCAAGCAAACTAAGGAAGGTACTTTTGTCTCTTAAATGAAGTACACTAAGGACTTATTCAAGAAGTTCAATATGCAAGAATGCAAAGGTATGACTACACCCATGCCTACTAGTGGACATCTTGATTTGACCAAAGATGGTGAACCGGTTGATCAAAAGGTTTATCGCTCTATGATTGGTTCATTGTTATACCTATGTGCTTCACGTCCCGATATTATGCTAAGTGTGTGCATGTGTGCAAGATAACAAGCTGCTCCTAAAGAATGTCATCTTAAGGCTATGAAAAGGATAGTGAGATACTTAATTCACACACCAAATTTTGGCATTTGCTATCCTAAGAGGGCCTCTTTCGATCTTGTTGGCTACTCTGACTCGGACTATGCCGGAGACAAGGTTGATAGAAAATCCACTTCGGGTACTTGTCAATTTCTTGGTAGATCTCTTGTGTCTTGGTCCTCCAAGAAACAAAACTCGGTATCCTAATCCATCGCCGAAGCGGAATACATTGCCGCTGGTTCATGTTGTGCTCAATTACTTTGGATGACCCAAACTCTTAAAGATTATGGGATATATGTGAAACATGTTCCATTACTTTGTGACAATGAAAGTGCTATCAAAATTGCTCATAATCCTGTGCAACATTCTCTAACTAAGCATATTGAAGTTCGTCATCATTTCATTCGAGATCATGCTGCTAAGGGTGACATTAATCTTAAGCATGTTCGCACCGAAAAGCAATTAGCAGATATTTTCACTATACCACTTGATGAGAAAGTGTTTTGCAGGTTAAGAGGTGAATTTAACATCATTGATGCTTCAAACGTGGAGTAGAAACTCCATTGGATACATGCAAGACATGAGCTTATGACTAATCCTTGATATTTCCCTTATGATGACAATCTTATGTCATGGATATATTTGCATCTTGCATGTCATCTAACCCATGTAGGTACTTGGTTGAATCAAATTCCATGAGATTGAAACCTACTCACATCTTGAGCAATCTCTATATCACCAAGTTTCTACACTATGGTGGTTGAAGACAAGGACGCACAGAACCATTCGAACATATCCTTTGACAAATTCTATGTTGAGTTTCATGATTGTCATTTTTGGATACACAAGAGCTCTTCCTTGCAAGAACTAACCCATGTAGGAAGATGAACTCAAATTCCAAGTGGTGCTCCCAACTCTTGATGAGCTACATCAACCTTGAGTAACCCACACAAGTTCAACTACATGAACGATCAACACCACCACCCAAGGTATGTTATTCCATCTTAGAGAAGCTTTACTCCGAGACATGAGTTAAAGCAACTCGACAAGATGTGAATACATCAATATGCTTAAACGAAAAATGGTAACCCCATTTTGAGCTTAAACGATGAGTATGACCTATGATCAAGGGATCTCACTTGACTCCTAAGTCAATATACTCTAACATAGGTGACTTTGTCGCCGACCAATTCTAGATGAAGTTCTCTTGTGTTCTTCTCTGTGTTTTTGCATTTGTCTCATGCATGTTTGTTTCCCCTTTTAAAAAAAACTTCATCTAGATTTCTTTCTTTTCTGTGTGTTATGCATTTCCTGCATCCAATTCATTGCATATCATTCAGTTAATTCCTTGCAAATCATTGTGAGATCTTACTAGTCTAGTGAGCTGAGGTGAAAAGTGTTTTCTCTATGATGAACTCGTTCTCACCGGGTTGTTGATTTTGGTCCAACCAAAACCTTTCGGTGCAACTGAATCATACCACTCGGTGCCACCGACTTCACAACAGGAAAAACATGTTGCCACTTATTCATCTTTACTTATGATCCAGCTCCACTCAATGAATCTTGTCCTCTTCAAGCATCACATTTTTATCAGTGCTTTGTGCTATGACTCAAGGATCAAACCCATACACGACAAATTCCAGAAGGCCCTTCTTGGAAATTGATGTCAAAGGGGGGAGAGAGATCACATCAAAGCTTATCACTTCCAAAGGGAGAAAGAGATTATCACTTCCACAGGGAGAGAGAGAGAGAGAGAGAGAGATCTCCAGGGGGAGAGAATACTCAAGAAGAGAGTAATTCTCAAGGACCCCAGATGCTTGGTGTTCAAGAGGAGAGATGCCACATGTCTTCTTGAGGGGAAAGACATGTTCATATGTGCTTATTTGCACTAGCTCTGTTCATTTGTTTCTTTGAGCTCTGATTTTCTGTTCCCTATCTTCTCCCAGTATCCCATGCTAGATTCAGGGGGAGCAAGACATCTAAGCGAAAGAAATCATTTAAATTCTTTGCACATCTTTACCTTTGGGGACATGTCTAATCCAATGTGGTACTTAGTACTCACCCTCTACATGTCATCCCAGTCTTGGTATTCTTGTGGTTTCTTCTGTTTGCTCTGGCTAGCAGGTGTATCTGTGTTATCTAACCTTGTTTACGTAGGTTCATTCCATCCTAAGCCAACTCAAGACCACAAGGTAAGTATATGCATCACAATCATGTGTATGAGGAATTCTTGCTGTTGTACATACTGTTTGCAAGAAGGACTCATGAGCACGAAGGTATTTTTTAATATTCTTCGCTCTGATGCATATGGCCAAGATACATGTAACACATTGCCTACTCTGTCATGTTCATGCATTTACATGCTTCTATGTTCCATATTTATATGATTGCATACATGTAGGGGGAGCCTATGCTTATTACATGTCTTTCCAAAGCTTTACTTGCTATTCTCTTTATCTTTATCTAAATCTTTGATGTATGTTGTCATCAATTACCAAAAAGAGGGAGATTGAAAGCACAAGTGCTCCCTGGGTGGTTTTGGTAATTAATGTCAACATATCTCTTGTTGGACTAACACTTTTACCTAGTATGTTTCAGATAAGTTCAACAATGGAGTGGCATGGACTAAAGGATGTGGAACCCCTTCAAGATGCTAAGGACAAAGGATTGGCTCAAGCTTCAAGCTCAAGACTCTTCATTTTATATTTTAGTGATCCAAGATCACATTGAGTCTATAGGAAAAGCCAATACTATCAAGAGGGGATGAGGTGTTGCTTAATGAGTTTCTTGCTCCACAGTGCTTAGTGATATGCTCCAAAAACCCTCAACTACTTTCTCACATCCACATATGACCTAAACCTAAAGTCAAACTCGGCCCCACCGATTCTTTCTATCCGGCGCCACCGAGTTCAGATGCCATAGCCACTGCCACAAACCCTAGGCAAATCAGTTTCACCGATAGGGATCTCGGTCTCACCGAGATGGGATTGTAATCTCTCTGTGTATGTCCATTATCAAAATCGGTCTTACCGAGTTTGAGAAATCGGTACTACCGAGATTAGAATGCAAACTCTCTAGTTAACTTATTACCCATATCGGTCCTACCAAGTTTGAGTAATCGGTCCCATCGAGTTTGCCTTACCAACTCTCTGGTTAGCTTATTACCAAAATCGGTCTCACCGAGTTTGTGTAATCGGTCTCACCGAGATTACGTTATGCCCTAACCCTAACCATATCGGTCCTACCGAGCTGCATGTCGGTCCCACCGAAAACCCTAACAGTCACATTGTTTACTAAATCGGTCTGACCGAGTTTGTTGATTCGGTCCCACCAAGATTGGTAAATTGTGTGTAACGGTTAGATTTTGTGTGGAGGCTACTCTTCATTCGTGGAGAGAGCAATCAGAACGAACCTACACTTCCAACTTACCATTTTTGATAGAGAACTACCTACTCATGTGTTGAGGCCAAGTTATTCCATTCCTACCATATGAATCTTGATCTCTAGCCTTCCCCAAGTTGCTTTCCACTCAAATCTTCTTTCCACCAGATCCAAATCCTGTGAGAGAGAGTTGAGTGTTGGGGAGACTATCATTTGAAGCACAAGAGCAAGGAGTTCATCATCAACACACCATTTTTTACTTCTTGGAGAGTGGTGTCTCCTAGATTGGCTAGGTGTCACTTGGGAGCCTCCGACAAGATTGTGGAGTTGAACCAAGGAGTTTGGAAGGTCAAGGAGATCGCCTACTTCATGAAGATCCACCGTTAGTGAGGCAAGTCCTTCGTGGGCGACGGCCATGGTGGGATAGACAAGGTTGCTTCTTTGTGGACCCTTCGTGGGTGGAGCCCAACTGTCACCCTTCGTGGGTTGAAGTCTCCATCAACGTGGATGTACGATAGCACCACCTATCGGAACCACGGCTCAAAAATCACCGTGTCTCCAAATTGCGTTTGAAATCTCCAAACCCTTCCCTTTACATTCTTGCAAGTTGCATGCTTTACTTTCCGCTGCTCATATACTCTTTGCATGCTTGCTTGAATTGTGTGAAGATTGCTTGAGTTGTGCTAAGATAGCTAAAATCTGCCAAACACTAAAAATTGGGAAAAGGCATAGTTTTTAATTGGTCAAGTAGTCTAATCACCCCCTGTCGGTGTCAAAACCGGTGGATCTCGGGTAGGGGGTCCCGAACTGTGCATCTAGGCAGATGGTAACAGGAGACAAGGGACACGATGTTTTTACCCAGGTTCGGGCCCTCTAGATGGAGGTAAAACCCTACTCCTGCTTGATTAGTATTGATGATATGGGTAGTACAAGAGTTGATCCACCACGAGATCGGAGAGGCTAAACCCTAGAAGCTAGCCTATGGTATGATTGTTGTATATCTCTATCGACTAGCCTGGCCTCGGTTTATATAATGTAGCAGAGGCCTAGGATAACAAGAGTCCTAGCCGAATACGCCGATGGGGGAGGAGTCCTTGTCTTGATCACCAAGTCTTGTGGAATCTTCCTTGTATGCGGCAACCGTCCGGACTGGCCCATGAGTATACGTCCATTGGGGTCCTCGGCCCAATCTAACAGATCGGGAGATGACGCGTTGAGTACCCCCTAGTCCAGGACACCGTCACCCCCCCGCTAGACTTACTTCTCAAGATCCTACATTTACTTATTTTCACCCACTGCCACATGGGCCAGCACACGAAGATACAGAACACGAGCTGACAAGGCAGCAGGTGGACTGGTTGACCAGTCAACTAAACAATATACAGAGCTATACGCTAGCACGGTGAGCGTATAATCCATTAGTATAGAGAGTTCGAGTGAGAGGGGAGGGCCGTGAGAGATAGCAGAGAGAGAGAGAGAGAAAGAGCTACTCCCTCCGTTCGATAATGTAGTTCCAACATTTTTTAAAGTCAAACTTTGAAACTTTGACCAAGTTTATAAATAAATTACTTATATCTACAATACCAAAGATAATGATAGTATGAAGTAAGTACATGTTGTGATGAATCTAATGATCGTTCCAGATGTAAATGTTTTTCTCCACATATACCTGGTCAAACATTTCCGAGATTTGACTTTTCAAAACATCCATATGCTTATGGACGTGAAGTCCCTAACTATAGAGAGAGAGAGAGAGATAGAGAGAGAGAGAAATAGAAAGAGTGAGTGAAAAAGTGTGTGTGTGTGAAAGAGACATGGACAACACACGATAATAGTAGAGAAAAAGCGTGTGTGTCTTATGCAAACATATCACACATGCATCTTCGACAACGGAAGCAAGGTGAGGAGATAGTGTGTGGTTGTTCGCAACCGAGAGAGCAAGACCCCTAGCACGTGGCGAAGAGGGGTCTGACAAACAAGGGAAAGAGGTCGAGAGAGACGTACGGAGAAAATGCAGACATGGGGAGGAGAGAGTGTATGTTTGTCATAGAGAGATCCCCTGGAGATCGTGATGGGACTACATGGGTGGGATATCGAGTGACAAGGTGTGTGCGCGATAGAAGATACCCCGAGAGATATCGAGATAGACGTATGGATGGAAGGAGACAATACGTGTGTTCCAGATGGCTAGTGGGAGATAATCATACTTAGGGGGGGGGAGTGCTTGCGCCTATGATGGAGTGAGGGATTATGGTACTTAGGGGCGGGTGCGTGTCACATGGAGAGAGAACAAGGGCAGAGAGTGTTGGATGGGTCTATATGTATAGCGCGAGCGAGACATGTGTATGTGTGAACCAGGGAGATATAAATTTTGAGAGAGATTGAGGAGACCCGATAAGGCTGAGTGGTACGTCAGATAGCTGAGAGGGGGAAAGAGATATTCCATCCACTCAATAATGCAGTGCGTGTAAATTTTTTAGAAGTCAAACTTTGGAAACTTTGATCAGGTTTACACAAATGTTATTTATATCTACACTACCAAAGATACATCATACAAAACTACATCTCATGGTGAATCTAATGGTATATGTTTGCCGTTCTAGATGTAATTGTTTTTCTCTACGTACATGGTCAAAATTTGTGATGTTTAACTTTTCAATAAATCTATTTGCTATGGACCGAGGAGAGTGCCTAAGTCGAGAGAGATCAAGTGCGTGTGAAGGATAATGAGTAAGTGTGCAAAAAGAGTATGTGTGTGAAAGAGAAAGTGACAACAAATGGTAAATTAGAGAGAGTGTGTGTTTTTTCGTTTCTTATGCAAACATATCACACATGCATCTCCGGGATAGAAAAGCAAGGCAAGGAGATACACGAAGATAGCTAGTGTGTGATTGTTTGCAATGGAGAGAGACACCCCTATAGCACATGTCCAATAGAGGTCTGGCCAACAAGGAACAAAGGTTGAGAGGGACACACGGAGAACATGGACGCATGGGGAGGGAGAGAGGGTGTGTTTGTGATAGAGAGATACCCTCGAGATCGTGAGTGTACTATATGGATGGGAGATTGAGGGAGGTGTGTGCGCGATAGAAAGATGCCCCAAGAGAAATTGAGATAGACCATGCACATGTTTGTGATGGAGACTAAGATTAGCTAGTCATATACAGATAGGGGAGACTGTGTGTGCCTACAATTGAGTGAGAGACCATCATACTTGGCTAGCTAGGCATGAGATTGTGTGTGTGCGTGTGAGATGGAGAGAGAACGAGGAAGAGAGATAGAGTTTTAGATGGGCCTATCGAGTGCAAGTGAGATATGCATGTGCATGTGTGACCCGGGTAGATGGAGAGTTTGAGAGAAGGGGGAGGAGCTCTGAGATGACAGAGTGGTGCATGAGAGAGTTACGGGCAATGAGCCAAGGAATTTGTGTGCATACGATGAGTGCACCCAAGATATCTAGCTTGTACTAGAGTATCATACATAATGTGTGAGAGAGACCTATAGATGGAGTATATATGCATGTGAACTAGAAAGACCCCCCCCCCCACACACACACAAAGAGAGAGAGAGAGAGAGAGAGAGAGAGAGAGATGGAGAGAAAGGGAGAGGGACCAACAAGGTTTGGGTGTCAGATGCGTGCGACAGAATTGAAGATTGTCGGCGACACACACACACACACACACACACACACAGAGAGAGAGAGAGAGAGAGAGAGCACAGGAGTCTGGGAGAGGGGAGGTCGCGTTTTATGCATCAAAGATTCATATAAACCATGTTTCGATATAAACTTGCATTCAAATATTTAAATTGGAGAACATGTTGTCTGCAATCCACACATGAACGGATATATGCGTATATCAAACAAGTACATTAATTTGACTTTCAACATGTTCATGGAGTACTATAATATTGTAAAACATGCTACTCGATTGAGGTGTTCAATTTTGGATTTAGTTCACTATTTTGACCTAGTGAACGAGCTATTTCATTGAATCGAGATATTTCATTTTGGGTTTGATTACGGTTCTTGAGTGGGTCAACTATTTGTCATATAGTAAATTGCTAGCAACGAGCATGTAAAAACACATTACACCCGAGCATCATCTCTCCATCTAAAAAAGAAGTGGCAAGCTAATATTTCAAAATTTGATTCGAATCGACTTGGTAAGGTTGTCGTAGAGGCTCGTTCTCCCAAAATTTGAACAAATCGTTAAACATCCTCTGCTCGGTGGAATTCGCTCGAGAAAATAATGGGAGACGCGAAATTACCATCCTATGTGGGACACGCGTCAATTGGCCCGTTGTACATCGAGGGTAGGTTCGTAACTTCATCCAAGCGCGCCTTCTCCTCGGCCGAAATGACATGTGCCGAATAATTCATAAACCATGGTCGGCAAAACATGCTCTCCTCGCCCGAAATAGCTCGCACCCACTATTTCAAAACACGCTCTCCTTGCCTGAAATCGCTCGTGCCCACTATATTTCAAAACACGCCCTCCTCGCCCGAAATCGCTCCCGCCCACTATTTGGGGAGAAGCAAAGTTACTCTACTATCCCCGACCCTTAGTACACAGACCAAAGCTAACAAGCCTAAAGGCAGGGGTAGAACTATAACCCCCCCCCCCCCCCTCACATTTCAGATAAATGCGTCCGTAAGACATGGTTCCACTCCCCTACGAATCCCCCCCCATTCATACCTCGTGGGTGCCAAATCACCTTCTCCTCAAAAGCTCCCTTCTCCCGAGCCGCGAAACCTCAGCCCCTCCTCCATGGCGCCCCTACCGCACCAATTTCACAGCCGCCCTCCTCCCTAATGCCGGAGACGCTATCCATTTGTCGTTGTGCACTGGGCCGTGTGGCTCTTACTCCGTGCTGCTGGGGCTACCTCGACGACAGCCGCGTGAACCGTACCAGAGCCGATTCACCCTCACCATTGTTTACAGCGTCGGAGCGGCTCCAACTTCGGATCCGTCCAGAGTCCTGGCACTGCTTCCCCGTAGCCGCCGACCATCGCGACATCGATTCCCTACCACCGGTCGCCACCGCAACCGCGCCGGCCTCACGGACTCGGCAGGTGGACCTGCCTACTTCACCATGCCGCCAGATAGGTCGCACCCTCATCTCAAGTCACTTTATTTAGGCGTCAGTTGTCTGAATTTTTATTCTTGGCCAATCGATTCCCAATGGGAAGCAGCACCCCTCGAGGCGGCGGAGCTCCTAGGCTGCCGGTTGGCTGGTGTCTAATGTAAGGGTGTGGGGCCGCAAGTTCGCCGCGGAAGCAGCGCTTAGATGGCTATCTTAGAGTTGTGTGGGTTGAAGGTACTGCCGCCGCCGGATCTGGATGACGGGGAGTCTTTGTGGATTGGCCCGGGGGCGGCGCAACCACGACAGTGCGGTGGGGCGGGGAGCGGGGTTTTGGCCGGGGCCACGGACGGTGGAGGCCGGCTGCTCTGCCGTTGGTCGTTGGCTCTTCAGGGAAGATTCCGAACAGTGTCAGCCGGGAGGTACAAGACAACCATCAAGCCATCTGGCATAGATCGGACAACACCAAAATAAAATAAAATCCTGTGACCCCAATTTAGTCCTCAGTCAATAGACGTGTGACCACTCTCGTACCTTGTTGTTGATCTCTTAGTGTATTTCTAAGAGATGTTTCGTTCTTAACATTATGCGTTATCTGCATCTTCAGCCATGGAAGTGCGTTACATCGACTAGAGGGGGGCGAATAGGCGATTTTATGAATTCTTCACTGAGGAATTTCAGGGTGAGGAAATTCCTAAGCGAAGAATTACTTGCAGCGGAATAAGTACTCAGGTATAAGCATAACAGAACAATAGCATAGTCATCATGATGAAATGAAAGACAAACACAGAGTATAGAAAGCATAAACACAGGATAAGTAGGATGAATACAAACAGACTGAAGAATTAGGATTGAGGAATTTAGAGAAAGTCTTTAGTCAAAGTCTTCAAACAATAATCATCAGGTACATCAACACATAACCGAGGAAATGAAAGGGTCGAGGAAATAGAACCAGTAGGTTTGGTGAAGACAATGATTTGGTAGACCAGTTCCAACTGATGTGATAGTTGTACGTCTAGTTGGAGCAGCTGAGTATTTAAACTCGAGGACACACACTCCTGGACACACAGTCCTAACTGTATTCTCCTTGAGCTAAGATCACGCAAATCTTGCTCTACAGTAGTGGTAAGTCTTCACAGGTGACTTCCAAACCTTTACAGACTTGGTCACTCGGCAATCCACAATTCCTCTTGGATGTTCAGACCAGGACGCCTAACCGTCTGGAGGATACATAGTCCTCAAAGGTAACAAGCGTCGGTTCCACACAAGAACAATCTCTTCAGTGATGCTCAATCACTTTGGGGTTTGTAGGTTTGGGTTTGGGATTTGGGGTTTTCCTCACTTGATGATTTTCGCTCAAAGTCCTCGGAGGATGGGATGCTCTCAAATGACAAGTGTCAGTTTCTCTCGGAGCAGGCAACCAACTAGTGGTTGTAGGGGGCTGCTATTTATAGCCTAGGGAGCAGCCTGACATGATAAGACATAAATGCCCTTGGCTGATATGACCGTTAGATGGTAGTATATTTTTGGGACAGCTGGCGCGCGGCTCAACAACAGTCGGATATCTGAGGTTCAAATTCCTAAGGGCTATCATGTTCCTCACTGTATAGGCAATCCGCACTGGCGAATTCCTAACTCCTGAGTCAGAACAAATTCCTCAGAGACCAGAAGATCTTCGTCTCTGTCACTGAAGAAATCGACTGAACTGATATGAGATTTCTAATGGCTTCACTCGAAGGATTGGGTAGGTGTAGGATTTTGAGATGAGCATCACTTGGAAATTAGTTTCCTTAGTATTACCTCGACCCCCTTTAATAGTAAGGTCTTTCCTATGACTCAAGAAGGAGAAAAAGAAACTACGAAAACAAAAGTCTTCATGCTTCAGATTCCTCGCATGAATATCGAAATCTTCAAGGTCACACCAATTTCTTCACTTTCAAAGTCTTCAGGAGAACCTAAGTCTTCAGCCGAAGACATTCATCTTTAGGGGTCGACTTTCACTGTAAATATCAAACTCCTCATTGACTTATGGGGCATGTGTACACTCACAAACAAATTAGCCCCTTAACCTATAAGTCTTCAATACACCAAAATCACTAAGGGGCACTAGATGCACTTACAATCTTCCCCTTTTTGGTGATTGATGACAATATAGGTTAAGTTTTCAACAGGGATAAACATATGAATTTAAAGTACTCAATATTGAGGAATTTGATTGCAAGATATAGAAGAACTCCCCCTGAAGATGTGCATAGTGAGGAATTTTCTTTTGAAGCATTGCACATTTGAAGAGTAGAATCATGGAGATCTCCCCCTATATCTTGTAATTCATACACGCATTTAACATATGAATTGAAGAATTTGAAATGCATGATGAAATATGGTGACTGATGTAATTCAGCATGCGTGCATAACATTAAAGAGGAAATAGCATGTAGAAAAACACAGCAAAAATATCAGGTCACCATCGGACTTAAGTTTACAACTCAATCAACAAAAGCTTCAAAAGAGCGAGAGTTGCAACTTAACAAAAAAACGCCCATATATATAGACCCACTTGGTCCCGCTTGAAGACTAACTCAAATTTCTCCCCCTTTGTCATCAGGTGATCAAAAGGGACGAAAAGTGAGGACTAACGCCCCTGAAGAATTTCTTCGCGAAGTCGATGGAGGAGCGTCAGCATTGTTGGGGTCGTTTGGTGGAGAAGGGCCTGCCGCAGTGTCGTCCAGATCTTCACTTTCATCAGTATCATGGGATGAGGAATATGAACTGGATACCAGAGGAAGAACTGCAGCTTTCTTGAATTACTTCGGTGGGGGCTTAGACCAGCCGAAGTACTGCTTGAAACCCATAGTCTTGAGATCCACATCACCGTAAAGGTGAGACAGTATAGCCCAGGTGCGATCAAACACTTCATTAAGGTAGTAATGGTTCTTCTTCACTGAATTATATGTGGCAGTCATGTTGTGAAGAATTGAACCAAACTGACGTTTTACCCATTTGTGATTGCAATCCACCTTTTGATGAAGACCGAGGAGAAGCTCATGATCAGCCATCACCCTTGGAGCTGTTGCCCGAGGACTTTGCTTGGATGGTTGGCGGCAGAATCATGAGTAGCAGAATCATCATTGGTGGAATAAGAAGCAGCTTTGCGAAACTGTCCATCCAATGGACGATTGCCCTCATCAATGATAGCAGTAGCCTTGCCCTTCTCATCAGCTGAGGAAAATGTCCGTTTGAGAACTTCAATTGGGGGCAAGTATCTGCCATGGTTGAGTGTATCAACTTTGTAGTTGAGTGAAGACCTTGATCTCAGGAATCTCATAATCCAGGGCGCATAAGGCTTCAACTCAAAAGGAGACATTGCAACATTCGCCAAAGTCCTCATGAAGAAATCATGGTAGTTCACGGGAATACCGTGCATGATGTTGAAAGCAGATTCTTCATGATGCCAACGACTTCTTCATCATTCGAGTCGTGGCCTTTGATTGGAATCAATGTCTTCGTCAGAATGCGATAAACTGTTCTTGGCACATATTGCAATTCCTTCACAAGGAATTTTGTCCTTGAGGTTTGACCAGGCTTCAATGGCTTCATCAACACTTGCATATAGTGATCAGATAGCTCAGTTTCAGAATAGATGAGACGCACACCTTCTGGGGGAGGACTGACAGGCAGGGCACGAAGCAATTCAATGGCATGTGCCTTATAGTGTGTGTTCTCTATCATCCAGTCCAACACCCATGAGTTCACATCTTCAACATTGCCTGTGATGTGCAGCGTCGCATAGAATTGAAGAATGAGTTCTTCATTCCAATCGCATATGTCAGTGCAGAAATTGAGCAGACCAGCATCATGAATGGCAGCAAGGACTTGTGTGAAGCAAGGCAGTGATTCCATATTGACATGAGAAATATGCATGTGGTCGAAGAATTATCCTTGCTGAAGAGCACTGAAGCATAGAAATTTGCTTGACTAGCTGTCCAGAAGCGCTTCCTCCTCAGCCTAGCAGAATCATATGGATTGTAATCAGTGAAGAATACATGCTCATTGAAGAAGGCATCAGCCTTGAACTTCGGAGTTTTGGAGAATGGATTCTTCGGCTGTGGCTGAGGGGTGTTAGTGATTTGAAGAATGACTTCTGGAATGTCAATCTCTGGAGCCGCAGGCTGAGGAATTTCTGCATCTGCTTCAGTAGCAGCCTGAGCCTCCATTTCTTCAGCAACATTTTCATCAACACTAGTGGCTGGAATTTCTTCATGAGTGGAAGGGTCATTGTGGATTTCATCAGAACCCATCTGAACTTCAGTTGGAGCTGGGGGCTGAGGAATTTGCTGTATCAGAGTGAACAGAGGAGAGTTGTGGTGTTGACTATCCCAAAAATCATCTTAAATCACTGGAGTGGTGCAGCCAATGTCCACATCCTCATCCACTTCCATTTCTTCAATGCCGGCCTCTTCAGCAGTAAACTGCGGCGTTGGCGATGATACTTGGGGAGTTGAAGTGATAACATCAACTTCAATTTCTTCATCCATCTACTCTGAGGAAGCAGCAGAGGAGTTTTCTTCAGCGAATTCTTCAGGAATCTGATATTCTTCACCAAAAGGAACAAGTTCCTCTGATGGCATGCTTGCAAGAGGAACATCATCAATGGGATTGTCAAGTGAACTTGTCAAAATCTTCACCTTCTTGGGGGCCGAAGATTCTGAAGCAGCCGATGCTTTCCTCTTCTGCAGAGCTGCTCTTTCCGCAGCTTTGGTTTTCTTCACTTCCAGAGCAGAAGGAAGAACTAGGCTTGGTAGAAGTGCACGTGGAGCAGAGGGGATAGGATCAATTTCTTCAGGCTCAACTGATGCAGTTGGCCTGTGTCTTGAGCAATTTCTTCAGGCGCAGCGACAGAGTCTTTAGCTGGCCTGGTAGATTCTTCAGAGGCTGGAATTTCTTCAGCAGCCCTAGTGCTTGCAGTTTCATCAGCAGCTTGATTTTCATCAGTGGTGCTGGTAATTACTTCTATGGCTTGAGCAGATGTTTCAGCCAGAGTGACTTTAATGTGCACAGGAGCAGCAGCACATGAAGTGAATTTCTTCGTCAGCTTGACGAATCTGACTTTGGCACCCTGCCATTCTGCATCAAATTCATTGCTGAGCTTTTTGATGTCAGCTTGAAGTGCAATGAGCTGCTCAGGCGAAAGACTGGGGACATTGTCCTTTAGGTAGTGCTGCTTCTTGTACTGCGCTTTCCTCACTGTCCTGGCTTGGTCATACTTCCATTTCTCTTTAGCAATGAACGCCGTCACCATGTGACTTTGTCCAGGAGTGAGGCCCAAATTTGGCATTGGAGGATTTGGATCTTTGTGCCAGAGGTCGATGAAATCGAGGATCTTCTTCAGATCCAGTAGAAGGGGCACAACACTCCCTTTGGCTCTAGCGGCCCACTGCTATCTGTCCTTGATGATATCGGCTAGCTCATCATCATCAGCCTCATCATCAGATGGAATTTGGAAGACCACCTGCTTCTTGTGAGGAATTGGTCTTGTGCCTCGTCCAGCAGTGGCCTTGGTCTTCAGCAGAGATGGGCCAGCAGAAGAACTTGCCGAAGCTCCTGAGGCAATTCATATGCCTGTGGTCCATTGGCAAGAGGCGAGATGCACAGGTGCCGAGGACTTTGCTGGAGAAGCAGAGGACTTTGAAGTTCGAGGAAGTTGAGCAGCTTGAGGAACTGGGGCAGCTTGAGGAATTTGCCTCGGTGGCACTGAGGAAATTGGCCGTGAGGGCATTGAAGAAGAACTTGACCATGAGGGCATTGCTGGGGAAGGTGGTTTCTTGGTTGGCTCGGATCTTCCACGCCCTAACTTGGCGGAGGAAGACGTCTAGGGCGGCGGCGGAGGGAAGATTTCCGCGGCCGACGCGAGTACGATGACGACGAGGTCGAGGCAGTGAAGCTCTTACCCACCGACGACGATGGAGGTAGCGGCGACGATGGAGGTAGCGGCGGCGATAGGGCTTGAGAAGCTCGAGCGAGGGAGAGAGTTCAAGCAGAGTAAAAACGAAATGAGGAAGGGAAGGGGTATTTATAGCTGAGGTGAAAAACTGTTCGCTCGAAGAATTTGGACGAACGTGCCCCTGACCCTTCTCATTCGCGTGACATGTATCACTCACGTACTAAGAGGTGGAGATTGTGTGAGATCGTGGGTGAATAGATAAGTATACCGTGGAATGCGTAACGGTTTGAGCGGCCTTGAAAGTGCGTTACGTCGACTAGAGGGGGGTGAATAGGCGATTTTTATGAATTCTTCACTGAGGAATTTCAGGGTGAGGTAATTCCTAAGTGAAGAACTACTTGCGGCAGAATAAGTACTCAGGTATAAGCATAACAGAGCAACATCATAGTCATCATGATGAAATGAAAGACAAACACAGAGTACAGAAAGCGTAAACACAGGATAAGCAGGATGAAGACAAACAGACTGAAGAATTAGGATTGCGGAATTTAGAGAAAGTCTTCAGTCAAAGTCTTCAAACAGTAATGATCAGGTACATCAACACATAACTGAAGAAATGAAAGGGTTGAGGAAATAGAACCAGTAGGCTTGGTGAAGACAATGATCTGGTAGACCAGTTCCAACTGATGTGACAGTTGTACGTCTGGTTGGAGAGGCTGGGTATTTAAACTGGAGGACACACAGTCCCGGACACACAGTCCTCACCGTATTCTCCTTGAGCTAAGATCATGCAAATCTTGCCCAACAGTAGTGGTAAGTCTTCATAGGTGACTTCCAAACCTTCACAAACTTGGTCACTCGGCAATCCACAATTCCTCTTGGATGCTCAGACCATGACGCCTAACCGTCTGGAGGATACACAGTCCTCAAAGGTACCAAGTGTCGGTTCCAGACAGGAACAATCTCTTCAGTGATGCTCAATCACTTTGGGGTTTGTAGGTTTGGGTTTGGGATTTGGGGTTTTCCTCACTTGATGATTTTCGCTCTGGAGGATGAGATGCTCTCAAATGACAAGTGTCAGTTTCTATCAGAGCAGCCAACCAGCTAGTGGTTGTAGGGGGCGGCTATTTATAGCCTAGGGAGCAGCCCGACATGATAAGACATAAATGCCCTTGGCTGATATGACCGTTAGATGGTAGGATATTTTTGGGACAGCTGGCGCGCGGCTCGGCAACAGTCGGATATCTGAGGTTCGAATTCCTTAGGGCTATCATGTTCCTCACTGTGTAGGCAATCCGCACTGGCGAATTCCTAACTCCTCAGTCAGAACAAATTCCTCAGAGACTAGAAGATCTTCGTCTCTGTCACTGAAGAAATCGACTGAACTGATATGAGATTTCCAATGGCTTCACTCGGAGGATTGGGTAGGTGTAGGATTTTGAGATGAGCATCACATAGAAATTAGTTTCCTTAGTATTACCTCAACCCCCTTTAATAGTACAGTGTTTCCTATGACTCAAGAAGGAGAAAAAGAAACTACGAAAACAAAAGTCTTCATGCTTCAGATTCCTCGCATGAATATCGAAGTCTTCAAGGTCACACCAATTTCTTCACTTTCAAAGTCTTCAGGAGAACCAAAGTCTTCAGCCGAAGACATTCATTTTTAGGGGTCGACTTTCAGTGTAAATATCAAACTCCTCAATGACTTACAGGGCCTGTGTACACTCACAAACAAATTAGTCCCTTAACCTATAAGTCTTCAATACACCAAAATCACTAAGGGGCACTAGATGCACTTACAAGCCACACTGTCTTCCGACTCACCGCAGCTGCTCCCACAAGGGAAGCATACACCAGAAGGGAGCTATAGTCCCCACTCAACAGTTCCCTGCATCGAATGCGCGTGCCCGACATGGACAACCACAACAACTGCAGGGCCATCGACAAGTCAGCACATGAAGCTCACTCCTATGGATGGCGGACAGATAGGTTGTACCCTCATCTTACTTGTGTGCAACATTTATGGCTTTGTTATTCATCTAAGCATGGAAAATAGATTATCACATTTCACTGTATATTCATGCTGATCTCTTACGGGTCTTGTTTAGGAGATAACGATGTTCCATAGTTCAGCTAAGATACTTGTTTTTTAGGTAACGCTGTTCCATAGTTATCATCCATCAGCCAATGCTATCCCACAAGCTAGTGATTATAGTATTATACCACTTCTAGTATTACCTATGTTGTTCTTTAATACTTTTATGTGCCATCTAGTTAATCTGGAGTACAAATGATACATATTATGTAGCTTTCATCTGTGTTCTCCCTTTAGTTTTTGAGACATGTTGCTGCTAGTTAACCCAGTCCTACTATTTATGTCGTCTCCTAAAGGCACTCATTACATAAATCTAACTACTAATTGTCTTCCATGCATGTCAGATATAATTGCACACACTGATATATCCACAAGAACCTTACGGATCAATGTAAAGGCCAATAAACTTGATGTCAATGATACCCAATATGATGGAACATGTCAAGGCAGTTCTTTAGAAGACTTGCGGAAAGATGATGAATCCTCTTCACCCCACAAGGTCCTTGCTCTAACTTGGCCCGTGATATGGGTACAACATGCATATAATGTCCTGGAGTGTATCTACTCTGTTGCAATGCCATGTGCTTAGCATGCTGATCATGCATGTAAATATATGTCATGCCTTCCTGTTTTTCAGTACCTATTTCATTCATGATAACATGTTTTGTAATTCAAGTACTGTCATTCTACTCTATCGCAATGCCATCTGCTTAATTTGGACATCATGCTTCTGAATATCTTATGCATTGCTATTCATCAATATGTACTTCATCTGTCTACCACACCATGTTTTTTTACATTGAAGTGATGTTCTAGTGCTCTGTTGCAATGCCATCTTAGTTTCCCAATCATACACGTGTATGTTGCCTTAGTTTTTTCTGTACGTATTCAGCTAGCATACAGTTTTACATTCAACTAGTGTTTTTTTACGGTGTTGTCCTGTTGAATCCCTAGCTCTTACACCATACTCCCTCCATCCGGATTACATGTTGCCGAAATGGATAAAAAAGGATGTATCTAGAACTGAAATACGCCTAGACCCATCCATTTTTTCGGATGGAGGGAATACATGTCAATATGTCATGCCTTTCTATTCTTCAGTACCTATTCCATCTCTCTGATGTAGCATGTTTTATAATTGAAGCACCATTCTTCTATACAAGGCATGCAAGGGAAAGACGACTATGTTAGAATCTGAAGGGTTACAAACAATGTCTTTGCAAAAGATCCAAACGCCAGGAGATAATAAACCAACTCCAGTTTTTGTATATACTGCTCCAACACAGAGAAACCCAACTCATACTGATAATAAGCAGATTCGAGTGGCCAAAGAACTAGTCCGCTCCAGTCCAGCAAAAATATGTCAACTCCATTCTAAGAAGCGTGTGTGTATCCTTGAATCATGAAATTGTATAGCATGCTGATCATATTTTCTACATGTTTCTTACCCATCTCTCTTTTAGAAAATAAGCTTAACGGATAGAAGAATTTCTGCACTAGTATCATCTATGAGGAAAGATTCTTGCAGGAATTCTCTGTGCTCCAATGCAGATGTAAGTACCTGTTGTATAATCACTATATTTTTACATCAGCATGTATTTTGTTAATCGGCGTGAATCCAACCTTTATCTGATCTAAATTTAGTTGTAGCAAAATGTATGATTAAAGGCCACAATGTTGATTTTTGTAAGGAAAACTGCCTGGTAGTTTTGCATCCTGAGCTGCATGAGTGTACTATCTCATATCAGTGGGTTTGAATACTTCGGTTCTGTAGTGGGTTTTTAGTGTTTTTTTACTGTGTTGTCCTGTCGTATCCCTAGCTCTTACATCATACTCACAACATCCGGATTACATGTAGAAAAAAGGGATAAAACTGGATGTATCTAGATCTGAAATACGCCTAGACCCATCCATTTATTTCCGGATGGAGGGAATACATGTCAACATGCCATGCCTTTCTATTCTTCAGTACCTATTCCATCTCTGCTGTAGCATGTTTTATAATTGAAGCACCATTCTTCTATATAAGGCATGCAAGGGGAAGACGACTATGTTAGAATATGAAGGGTTACAAACCAGGTATATGCAAAAGATCCAAACACCAGGAGATAATAAACTAACTCCATTTTTCATAGATACAACTTCAGCACAGAGAAACCCAACTCCCACTGATAATAAGTATATTTCAGTGGCCAAAGAACTAGTCCGCTCCAGTCCAGCAAAAGAATGTCAACTCCATTCTAAGAAGCATGTGCGTATCCTCACATCATGAAATTTTATAGCATTCTGATCATGTTTTCTACATGTTTCTTACCCATCTCTCTTCTAGAAAATAAGGTTAAATGATAGAAGACTTCCTTCATTGAGATTATATTCGAGGAAAATATCCTGCGCGAATTCTATGTGCTCCAATGCTTATGTAAGTACCTGTTGTATATCACTATATTTTACATCTGCATGTATGTTGTTAATCACCGTGAATCCAACCTTTATCTGATCTAAAATTAGTTGTAGCAAAATGTTAAAGGCGCCAATGTTGATTTTTGTAAAGAAAACTGCCTGGTAGTTTTGCATAATGAGCTGCATGAGTGTACTACCTCATATCATGCACATTATTGAATTGTAGTGCTACTCTGGTTGCCCATTTGTTCATTGTGTCAATGTTGCTTTCGTATTACCTTACCTGGCGGATGATAGTTATGCCATATTGTGTTAATTTGGTGTAGGCTAGTTTCCCAAACGTTCATTGTGTCAATATTGCTTTCCTATTATCTGACTTGGCCAATGATAGCAATGCTAGTGTGTTAATTTGGTGCAGGCTGCTGAAGATAAGAAGACAAACTCTGAAAACAGCAAGGCAACCCCATTGTTTCTTTCCAATAAACCTAGGCCAGGTAATATGGCCATAACTCATGATTAATCTGTTTGGTTCCCCTCCTAATTTATGTTATGACGCAGTTGTCGAGACACTCTCCACTATCAATAATACAAGCCTGCCAAAATCGCCATCTGAATCTGTTCAGTATCCTCTGTCTCGAATGCAACGGAAAAAATGTATGTTTGTGAACCAATTAATGGCTGAAGCAATGATGGAAATGGTGGAGGAATCAGAGGTGCAGAGTCGTGCGACACAACAACTGATCAATGTTTTCAGAGACAGTGTAGCAAGAAGCAAGAACTTGCCCACATGCTTATGGGTGTCATCCATGCTGAGGTTGCAGATTGTGACGTTCTATATCATTGGGTTATGTTCATTTATTTGCACTGGCATCAATCTTTGATTGCCTAGTGGATGTAATTTCCTGTAATATATGCTGGATGTGCAATGTTTTTCCCTGTATGTCGTACCTTTGCTTGATTGGTTTGGGTCTTGTGCATAATTGCTCGTCGTAATGGGCTCAAATTATCTAATTTGGCCTAAAGACATGTATGAACTTTAGTGGGCCCATTAAGTTAATGGGTCGTTACCATGCCGAAAGTTAATGGTCGGCCCTCTTACCTCCCTGGTCGTTAACAGGCCAACATCAAAGCGGGCAACAGGTGGGCCCATTTGATTTCACGGGCCATTAACAGGTCGTCACTAAGTTTGGCCTACATATGGCCCAACTATACTGTCGGCCTTTAGCAGGCCGAAAGAGACAGCGGGCTTGTACTGGACGGTGAAGAGAATGGGCCGCTAAGTGGCCGAAAGTCAGGTCGTATTGTAAATGGCCCAACTGTGTTGTGGGCCTTTAGCAGGCCGAAAGAGAAACCGGGCTGGTATTGGCCAATGAAGGGCATGGGTCGTTAAAAGGCCAAAACTCAAGTCCGACTACAAATGGCCCAACTCATTTATGGTCCGTTAATAGGCTAAAAGGCACATAGGGCCGGGAATTGGCCCAACACTTAAATGGGTGGCTAAAAGGCCAAAACTCAGGTCCGACTACAAATGGCCCAACTGATTTGTGGGCCGTCAACAGGCTGAAAGACACGCCGGGACAGAAATTGGCCCACCACTTAAATGGGTCGTTAAAAGGCCGAAACTTAGGTCCAACTACAAATGGCCCAACTGATTTATGGGTCATCAACAGGCTGAAAGACACACCGTGCCAGAAATTAGCCCAACATTTAAATGGGTCGCTAAAAGGCCGAAAGATGTACATCCTGAAAATTGGCCCATCCATTGAATGGGCCGTTAATTGGCCAAAATCTCATCGGGCCGATATTGAGCCCAAATATATAGTGGTTTGTTAACGGGCTTGAATTGACGATGGGTTGCAATGTTGTCAAATCTTTAACGGGCCGTTGACGGGCCGAATTGGCACATCTCGTATGGGCTGTGGGCTTAAATGGACCTGACACAAGTAGGCCTTATATGGGCCGGTCTGCTAATTTTTATTGGGTCGACCTTTTTCACCGGAATGGGCCACCGTTGGGCCATGCCACGTATCGACCTATCATAGGAGCATCCTGTCCAACGAGTGGATGACATCTGTCCTAACGGTGAGGCAACACGTGTTTCCTCCGGCCAATGATGATTTACAAGTGGAAAATCCCCATTGGTCCGGGCTGTTAACGGGTTATCGGATCCAAAACCGGACCCGATAGCTTAACAGCGTTCCCTTACGGTGGATGCCACGTGCCGGTCACCCTTGACAAAAGCACTTCCGTGACGCGCGATTTATCGTCATGGAAGTGGACACTTCCATGATGATAATTTTGGTAATGTCATGGAACTCTTCTATGACAGCACATGTATGACTATCTTGATTCTGTCACAAAATCGTCATGGATGTACATGCATGACAAAAAACGTGACCTACTATGACAAACACGTATCATCACGGAAGTGTATTTTTTTGTAGTGGCTGCATTCTTTAAATGAGGAGTAGTCCACTTGCCTGAGTGCCTCATCATAAGTGATTGATGAGGGATACACAAGAACATTAGTTTGATGTAAGAACATGGTTAATAGATAGATGTACTAGTTTGCACCAAAAACAGAAAGGCATGGCATATTCAAAGGTATAATGTGTAAGCTAAGCAGATGCAATTTAACCAAATTGGAAGCAATACAAGCTAGACATCTGGCTGGAGTGGTGAGCATGATCATCTAGGACCTGAGAGCCTAGTGGGAGGCGGGGTGCTTCGCCACCATCGTGGATTTTTAGTTGGCTTCCAGGTGATGTCTGTCTGTGCTGGGCTTGTCACTGGCTCGGCCAGTGCCCTGACTAGCTATTTGTCTTCTGGTGCTCATGGGATGGTGGTTCATGTACAAAATATCCTTATCTTAATAAAGACCGACTTCGGTCTTTCAAATACAAGCTAGACACCATATGGAACATGCAACCACATATGACACCGCGAAGTTAAAGCAAGCACCTGGGATGGTGGTTCATTGCGAGCGAGGTCATCAACTCGAGAGCTATGTTTACCATCTCCATCTACTGACACTGCACCCTTTATTGCGCTATAACATGCCTTGCCTACCCGCATACAAAGGTGGAGTGACTTCTCTCTTTTCTTTTCTGCTTCTCTCGAGGCAGAGTCTGAAATACCCTTGCATAATAACACAATAGTGAGAGTATGGGTGAAGTGTGTGCAGAACTAGTGCACTGTAAAAGTAGCAGATAGCAGGTGGCTGAAAAATAAATGACAGGAGACATATGATAGCTCTACAACATTGCATGGCAAACAAAATTAGATTCTACTCCGTATGATTTTGTAATATATGAGCACAGGAAATGTAGGTACTCCTCCAGCACACCACCACATGTGGTCATATCAAGATAACAGTCGACTGAAAATAAATAGGTCAGTTGATTTTTTTATGAACCGTCGATCTATAAGGAACGGGCAGATGGCCTTCGTATACCTCCCGCCAGTCACTGTTGAAGATCTTTCTCGAACCGCCAGCGACCACCGACCCAGACCCCTGCCTCCGCCGCCCCGCCCTCCCCTCGACCTCACACCACCGCCGTGCTTGGCAGCGCCCCCAGGCCATCCCTTTAATCCCGGCAAACCTCCAGATCAGGCGCCAGCAGCTCTAGGCCCCACACTCCCCTAAGACAAAGACCGAGGCGCTGCTTCCCCAGCATAATAGGCGGACTAGCGCCTGTTACGCTGGGGAATGCTTCCGTTAATTGGGAATCAACTGACCAGGAATTGAAATCCAGGGGGCGACGAACATCTAGTTAAGGTGAAATAGTATATGAGGAGAAACCTTGTGCATCACAAGTTACTAGGAACATCTAGTATCAAGAAGAAGTGGTCAACTAGTGTCTTCTATGGGATGAATATTGTGCAAGCAGACACGTAAGATTTGCACGAATAAAGGAAGAGCAGTACCATTTTCGGTAGCTAGTGTGATCTCCTCCATATGTCACAGAGATCTTCCTTTTTCTCCCGGGGGAACCGATGTTTTGGAACCCATGGCCAAATTGTTGACTGTGTTGTCGTGGCCGTATATCGGCAGAGGAGAAGCAGATCTGAGGCAGCGAAGGACGACGTAGCAGGAACAGCTCCGATGCAGTGGACGGTGGCGAAGTTGGAGCGGCAGCTGTGAGGCGTAGGATGGCATGGTTGAACTGGCTCAGGTACAGACGGCTCGGCCTCAGCTTCAATTACTAGTCGTGGAGGGCGTTGTGGTTGAGGTTACGGTGGACGATGACGTAGGGGTATCGGCTCTGGCGTGATGCAGGAGGGCGGTGGTTGATGGGTGGGATGGGGTGGCGGATGGAGGACGCCGGGGTTTCGCGGCTGGTGGAGAGGTAGTTTTTGCACCCACGGAGTACGAATGGGGAGTCAGACGGGTGGGCGTGGGGGAGGGGGCAGCTAAGGGAGAACCATGTTTCGGTCTGGGACGCGCTTGTTTTTGGCTTTTTTGAACTAAAGATGGGACGCGCTTGTTTGAAATTTGGGGAAAGTACAAACTTTGCCCCCCTCATAAATTTTGGACCTACTCTGGGTCGGGGGTAGGATGGTAATCCCAGGTGTCCCAAATAGTGGGCGGGAGTGATTTCGGCCGCGCGCATGTGTGCTTAGGCGACCATTGTGTATGATTGTTTTCGGAGGCGGTTGTGTGGCGTCTAGATGAAGCTACAAACCTACCCCGGTTTAGACCTTTGGGCGTCGAGCCGGTAGGTTTCACGGGTCGGAGTTATAAGAAAAGTAATTTCCTTGTACTACCAAACATTGGTCTCACGTGGTTTCGGGCGAATAGAGGCTCTTTTGGCGCTTTGTTCGAAATTTTGAAACACAAGCATTCACGTTTAGAGTACTCTTGAACTTTGAGGATTGACCTAAATAGACAACATTAAATTTGACCTTGTATATTTGAAAATCTCATTAAATTATCCGCTTCTTTTTGAAATCTTGACACTTGAAAATCTTATAACTATGATTTTTTGGAATGGAGGAGCTAAATTTGAATCTATTTTGTACACGACTACATATGCTATTAGGCACAAAATCAGAGCAAAGATTGGTGGCCCCATAATTTAGGTATGATTTACAAATGCCATGATATCGAATTCAAATAATTGAATGGACTTCATGTTGAATTCGATTTTTTTAAAACCACCTTAAGTTGAATTCAAATGTATGCTAGTTCATAGGTAGCTATTTATAATGTTTATCGTGTGACTTTCGTATGTATAATGTGCTTTACACACACAACATGAACTATACTCACGTTTATTTTCGATTGCTAACGGGATGCATTGTGTGGAGTTCAAAATACTAACTATGTGGATCAATTGTGTCGAATAATAACATAGACATGCTCAAATTCGATAGAATCTAGATGTCTGATGGATCAATGAGCGTTCCTTACGCGAATTGCAAATATCATGATCTTATCCTAATATTTGGATAAAATTTATATCTTTAATCAATGTGTACATCAGTCTTTTACGTGTAGTTTCACTCTCCATCGGTGGTCTCTCACACTTGCTCACACACTCTCTCTCTCGAGGTGTCTTTTTCGCAGAAATGCTCTTGATATAACCCTCCCTCCCTCTCGTAACCATTTACGACTGTTTTCACTAACCTTTATCACAAGCACTCTTACTCTCACAAGCATACACACGCACAATCCCCATCGACCCTTTCTATATACATAGACCTGCCTACGTGTCTCCTGTACGCACATTATCTTTAGGCATGTCTCTCACGCATTGTCTCACACATCTCTTCCTAATCGTCGAGTATGATTCTAGCAGAGCATTCTGTAGGATGCCCCTTAAAGTTAGGTTGGATGAATAGTAATATCAGAGATAAGGGGTTACCTTAGTAGAACCTAGGGTTACAAATCCTAGCCGGCTTTGTCAGTTGACACAGTGTCCTTCACAATTCTGCTATCTTTGTCTTGTACGACTAGTCATCCATGGGTCTCCCTAAATGCGTCACGGGCCGACCAATGTGGCGCAAGATGGAACCAAACAAAGGGCCTCACCTCGACCCACCGGACCTCACGTGGTGACACACCCTCCGCCCCCACATCTCGTTATCTTCTCACACCCACACATACCAACACACACACCACACAAAAAAAATTCTCCTGGTGCCTCTATCCCCTCCCCCCTTGCATATACACACTCAAGGGAATCTCTTGCCATGAGGTCATATCCGTCTCTCTCTCTAGACCACTCTCATTTCTCATGCTATCTCTCCCCCCCCCCCGCCGGCCCCTCTATCCATGCCTCTCTCGAATACGTAATACACACACATACCTCTCCAGGCCCTGCCAAATGCATCAACTACACATTCACACATGTTACATCACGTACCCCATTGATCTAAAAAGCCCTCTCTTCATATTTATTTTGCATACAACATTCCTTTTGAATAAAGTGTGGCCAAAAAGTTATTTTAGAATTTCTATATATATATAACATTACAAAGTTATATGGAGGAGTATGAACGCTAATTTGCATTGCATGGTGCCCACAATTATATTTATTCCGCACTTTGAATTTGTATATTTTTATACAATATATAAAGTTAGTCATAATACAGAGGAACGAAGAGCATCTCTCTCTCCATCGCACACACCCCTCTACGCCCCTTTCACGTAAGCACACAAACTATCTCCAGGTCCTCTAAAAGTAAGCCCCCAGCACATTCACGCATGTTTCATCTTTCTCTCGCGATATATACAGTGACGATCATTGTATTTGAAGCGAAAGCATGATACGTATATTGGACTTCCGAATCCACTCATTATGGTCACCATTTACGTTTTGTGGTTATTATATAGTCACGGGCTCACCGTACAACTCTGTATTTGCTCAGGACACGACTAGTTGACCAGTTAAACGCTCCACGTGGCACCTCTAGTGTTGCATCACATTATCTCACTACCATTGGGCCCACCTGTTGGCTTGTATCTACTCTACATCTACACTCTTATAAAATACAATCTTATAAAAAACAGAGTTGGTGATGATGGTGCACCTGCCATCCTGCAATATAGGCTGCCCGATTTATATCTAACGGATAGGAAGGAAACTATGGAAATTTTGCAAAAAGGTACCCACACACCTCTCCACATTTGCAAATAAGGCCTTCCCTCGTTCATCTTTTTCTCTCACAAGATAAACTAGTCATACAAATGCATCTTGATGTTACATGCAACGCACGGGCATCTTCCTAGTAAGAATGAAACACAAACGACAAAAAAATATTGGACGGTGGTTCGAAGTCATGACCGCGGGCACAACGGACAAGGTGGCCTTTTATTGGTATGCTGAGCCATCTATTTTAACACACATGAGCTGGTGTGGTGATTATACACACACGCACGCATGCACACGAACTGCATGCACGCAACACTTACACGAACACATGCAGCCACGCACGCATGCAACACTCACACGCACACACGCACACATCCATGCACACACTAGTACACCACATGACCAACACACACTCTCACGCTCAAGTGCTCAACCTACACGTGCATGCGCACACATCAGGCCCTGACAGACACATACACAACCAGGTGATTCCCGCGCATGGGTCCGAGTCTTGTCTGCCTGCGTAAATTTGTATTTATCCGACCTTTTCCCTATGCGAACTGACATGTGGGACCCACAAGGAACATGGTCAATTTAACTAGTCAACATGGTGCCACGCAGACTATTTGGCCGGTCAACAGAGTGCAATCTGACGCTTAACCGTGAGCAAGTGACCGTATAATCACCACGAAATGTGTATAGTGACCGTAATCAGCTTATTCTGAAGTTCGGTGACCGTATTACGCTTTTTTCTCTGTAGGCCCTCCAAAAGTACATCTCTACACGTTCTCGCATGTTACATCTAAAAAACTATGCAATACAGCACTACTACTACACTCTAACACGATAAATCATATGTGTTTTTAGTTTTACTAGATATCATATTGTTACTTAAGTATTCAGTTTGCATACATAAAAATTGCCTTTGAAATGTATGGCCAGTATCATCTACCGTGTGGGAAAAATCCCGCCCTTTCCTATTTAATCGGGTTTGTATCGATGGATCTTGTGAAACAGCAAAACTATAGTACTATACAGTACAAGTGACAATTCACTAGGCCGCCATGTCGTGTACTCCTCTGTCGTCAGAGTGGAGCGCTCGCTTTCATAAATCTTCTAGTCCCTTTCGCTGACATGTGGGACATCAAGCTACCGGGTCCACGTGCCATACCGAAATACAGTGCAGAGCAGCCGGGGTGAAGCACCCCAGTCATGGCACCGGTGTAGTAATGAGCAATGACGCATCAAATCACAAAGTTGCACCTTTCCCGCAGTTAAGTTGGAGGGACAAAGTAATAATGCTAAAAAAAGAAGTTGGAGGGATGAACCAACCATCATTTCACTCGTTGCTGAATCCGCCTCTCCCTCATCTTCTTCAAGTTACTTCTGCCGTTGTTCTGCCTCATGTGGGACACGGATCGGCTTGGTAAAGCACTGACACGTGGGACCACAAGTTAGCAAACCGCAATGTGTAGCCAAATGTGAAAATAGCTTTTGGCATCATGGGAACCATTGTGGACGGTGCTGCCAAAGCCAAAAAGATGGAACCGAAGCTCCCTGATTGATTGATTGAAGGAATAGAAAAATGCAACGTCTCTCCTCTTTCTCCCATGCTTGGACACATGTACAGTATAGAGCACAGAGTCTACTCCCCTGTCCCTTCTATCACAAATCACAAAGCAGTGAGGCGTCAAATTGCAAAGCATGGACGAAGCAACCATCATTTCACTCTTTGCTGACTCCGCTTCTCCATCGTTTTCTTCAAGGAACCACCTCACCGCACTAAGCTGGACAGACGACGCTATTGATTACTAGTAGTACTAGTACATTTATGCGTCCTCTGGTTCAACGGACTTCCTAGATGCAAATAAGGAGGTTGTCTCGGCTTGTAGGTGGCACTTGTGAACGACTTACCGTGGTCTCCCTCAATGGTGTTCTCCGTCGAACGCACTTCGCCAAACCACAACGTTTGAGATATCGTCGACATCACCGCAATGGGGAAGGAAGTCAAATATAGTTACTACCTCCATTTTTTTGTACACAAGGCCAGTATATCAAAATTACAATTTGCAAAAGGCCACTAACACTAATCGAGGAAAAATTGATGGGCTTTGCCTCGTACTAGCAACCAAGGACATTAATATACCCTTGCATGCATCTTACGTGAGAAAGTTGGTTTGCATTTGCTGCATTAATCAAGCGATGAGGAGTGAGATGGTTAGCTCTTTGGGTGTAGGCGAAAAAAATACGCATTAATTGACACGTCGAACGAGGATTTGTATCGATCAATCCCGCGAAGGAAAACCTTGCCTTTCTTTTTTAACACAAGTAGTACTCCTACGTACATACTTGTATCTTGTTTGGGTCTAGGGCTTGCATTGCCATACTTCGCCACACATTTTTGCCAAGCTTGCCTAAAGTTTTCAAAATGAAAAGGAGTACACTTGTGCACGGCTGTCGCGGTCGCACTGCACCCTCACACGGTCGCTCTTGCACGCCGCAAACCCAACCAAGGGAACGCACCCTCACTGACACGTGTTGTCGCATGTGAACAAACCAAAGTCAGTCATCCTACCGGTGACACATAATTTTTGTTCATAGGGTATGTTTATCCAACCGCATGTTGGGAAGGATCCGTACGGCCCATGCAGTGGTCTTTTGGGGAAGAAGAAGAGGTGAGGAAGAAGGGTTAGGAGACGTAGGATATTCATCCAACCGCCTAAAATGGTAGACCGACCCAAATGATGAAAGTCAGGCAACATGCATAACAATATATGTTTTTACACGGCAAAAGATCCATAAAAAACACAACATAAAGAAACACTATCACTGCACGCGGAACAAGATGGCCTCGTCGTCTTTGGCTGCCGGTGCGAACCAGCCGTAGCTGCCGATGTGTGTCTCCGCACCGTGGTTGTCCTCGTCCTCCAGCTACTCGTTCACGCAAGGTGTGCGGGCGCTCTGCACGGACAAGAGCACCGCTTGGTTCAAGTCGAGGACGTCTGGTTCTGCCTGCAAGAGGGCCTTGATGGCAGCGGCATCCGCACACTCCACGTCGAGTCGAGCCTCCGCCACCCGGTTCAAGTCCAGGACGTCCGGTTCCGCCTGCAGGAGGGCCTCGATGACAGCGGCATCCGCGCGCTCCGCGTCGAGTTGAGCCTCTGCCGCCCAGTTCAAGTCTAGGACATCTAGTTCCACCTGGAAGAGGGCCTTGATGGCAGCAGCATCCGCGCGCTCCGCCTCAAGTTGAGCCTCCGCTGCCCGGTTCACATCCACGACATCTGGTTCTGCCTGAAGAAGAGCCTCGATGGCAGCGGCATGCACGCACTGCCCGTCGAGTTGAGCCTCTGCATCCCGGTCATCCTTTAGTATATCCAGGTTAAACCGATGGTCTGCCTGCACCATGGGGGACCTGAACGCCGGCACGAAGTCGACGTCCATTGTCTCATACCCATCGGGGGCCTTCTGCGCCGCGACCTCCGCCATGAACATTGGATCAGCTTCCTCCTCCTCATAGCTTGGCTCCAGAGAACTCGGGGATTGGCCCGACGCAAAGCGAGCTTGGGAACAGAGGTCTGTGGCGCCGACCGCCGCTGCGATTTCTGCGTGGTGCTCAGCATCTTGTAGTACGTGATCTTGCAACGCAACATGGCTTTCTGGTGAATTAGGGGACACTTTATGTGGGCTAGGGGATCGAAAGGTGGGGGAATGGGCTCGAGATTAGTTGTGGTTTTGGGGTTGTGGCTGGTGTAGGCCAAGCAGCGAAGGTTCTGGTGTGAATAGTTGTTCCGGTGACGACCGGTCAATCGGTTTTGACTGTACATCACTCTTGTCACGTTCGCGTTGCACCTCGGCACGCTGGACCCTCCACGTCGCTCACCGAATGGAACGCGCTCCATCTTGCGTTTTCGCTCGCTTGTGGGACCGCACTTGAGAGCAAACCGACGTCCCTCCCCCTCCCCCGCCCGCATCATTTATACTACCACTCCCTATGTTTTATGCGGAGTAAATAAAAATAGAGGGAGTATACTATGGATGAGGATCCCCTGACGTGGCCGAACCCATTGATTAACTGACATGTGGGGCCTAGCAAGCATGGGGTCTGCCAGTAAGTGACCGAAAGGGAGGGTAAGGTAGGGATACCTACGTCAGAGGATCCACTTCCACCACTACTCCCTCCTTCCATTTACTATACAGGGCCTAATGCGTTTTTTGAGGCTAACTTTGACCAAATGTTAGAGTAATAATATATGACATGCAACTTACACAGAGCATACGGTCAAATTTGTATGTGAAAGGAGCTTCTAATGATATAATTTTCACATTATACATCTCATATACTATTAATCTTGTCAATAGTCAAATGCGGTTTTGAAAAAAGCATTAGAGCATGGTTAATAATATAGCCAGTCGATGACTATAAGGAACTGCAATGTCATCTATAGCCATCATCTATTATATGCACTCATACAGTAGTGTGGGCTATAAGGTTGGCTAGTTCCCGCAAAAAAAATCATAAGGTTGGCTATTGTAGTAGTACTTTTTTCCATCTCCTCTCTATCTCTTTCTTCATATTTATTGTATTTAACTAGGAATGTGTATATAGCTAGGCTCTTGCATGAGAGCTCACTCCCCTTACTTTTTCGCATCTCTCTCCTCCACATAGGCCCTATATAAATGGAAGGAGGGAGTACTACTATGAGCACTGCATACTCTAGTATAGATGTTGTCAGTACTCCACTAGTACTATTGGACAGGGAGCTTAAAAAACTTACTATTGGACTGGCTATACGTGGTGAAATCCTAGTAGGAAGAGCATGCGCGAGAACAAGCACATTCACATGGTTGAAAACAAATTGGAAACCATCTCGAGTACAAATATTGGAGTACGTACGAATCTAACAATATTGATTGGGCGTTGTTGAATGTTGATACTTTTTTCTGTAAGTTTGATCAAAGTAGAGATACTTTGACTACACATAGAACTTATATGTAAACTAGAAAGGATCGGAGGGAGTATATTGTACGTTCAAAAATGAAACAAACATTGAATACCCTTTATATATGATTTGCGGATGCTATGATCATTGATACGTCTCCAACGTATCTACTTTTCCAAGCACTTTTGCCCTTGTTTTGGACTCTAACTTGCATGATTTGAATGAAACTAACCCGGACTGACGTTGTTTTCAGCAGAATTACCATGATGTTGTTCCATGTGTAGAAAACAAAAGTTCTCGGAATGTCCTGAAAATCCTCGGAGGCACTTTTTGGAAAATATAAAAAATACTGGAGAAAGATTCAAGACCATGGGGCCGCACCCTGTCCACGAGGGTGGGGGCGTGCCCTCCCCCCTGGGCGCGCGCCCCTGTCTTGTGGGCCCCTGAGACTCCGCCGACCTCAACTCCAACTCCATATATTCCGTCTCGCGGAGAAAAAAATCAAAGAGAAAGTTTCATCGTGTTTTACAGTATGGAGCCGCCGCCAAGCCCTAATCTCTCTCGGGAGGGCTGATCTAGAGTCCGATCGGGGCTCCGAAGAGGGGGATTCGTCGCCGTCGTCATCATCAACCATCCTCCATCACCAATTTCATGATGCTCACCACCGTGCGCGAGTAATTCCATCGTAGGCTTGCTGGACGGTAATGGGTTGGATGAGATTTACCATGTAATCAAGTTAGTTTTGTTAGGGTTTGATCCCTAGTATCCACTATGTTTTGAGATTGATGTTGCTATGACTTTGCTATGCTTAATGCTTGTCACTAGGGCCCGAGTGCCATGATTTCAGATTTGAACCTATTATGTTCTCATGAATATATGTGTGTTCTTGATCCTATCTTGCAAGTCTATAGTCACCTATTATGTGTTATGATCCGACAACCCCGAAGTGACAATAATCGGGATACTTCTCGGTGATGACCGTAGTTTGAGGAGTTCATGTATTCACCATGTGTTAATGCTTTGGTCCGGTTCTCTATTAAAAGGAGGCCTTAATATCCCTTAGTTTCCACTAGGACCCCGCTGCCACGGGAGGGTAGGACAAAAGATGTCATGCAAGTTCTTTTCCATAAGCACGTATGACTATATTCGAAATACATGCCTACATTACATTGATGAACTAGAGCTAGTTCTGTGTCACCCTATGTTATAGCTATTACATGAGGAATTGCATCCGACATAATTATCCATCATTGATCCATTGCCTACGAGCTTTTCATATACTGTGTTTCGCTTATTTACTTTTGCGTTGCTATTGTTACCATCACTACAAAACCCAAAAATATTGCTATTACTATCTTTACCTTTTATTACTGTTACCATTACTATCATACTACTTTGCTACTAAATACCTTGCTGCAGATACTAAGTTATCCAGGTGTGGTTGAATTGACAACTCAACTGCTAATACTCAAGAATATTCTTTGGCTCCCCTTGTGTCGAATCAATAAATTTGGGTTGAATACTTTACCCTCGAAAGCTGTTGCGATCCCCTAGACTTGTGGGTCATCAATCATCGGTTCAAAATTTTGAATCTGCCTTAGGTATCACACATGCCCCCACTCGTTCTCTCTTGATTTCATCTTGGGGTCCGTAGATTGATTGAAAGAGGACTAGGGTGGGTACGATACGTTCGTTTCGCTTATGAATGTACAATATACTCCCTTTGATCCCCATAGACCCCCCCACCCGCTGGTCATTTCTATCATAGAAATAGACCAAACCTTTATCTCCTTGCACGGCACGCAATTGATCTCGACAACATGTGTCGGGGCATGAACCGAATGGGATGTCAAAACTAAGACGCGAAGCGACACGTAGTGGAGGCAAAGTGAAACTTTAAACGAATCGTTTGTTTGTATGCATGTCGGACAAATTACAACACTGGAAATACAAGCATGGTCTAGGCCCACATGTGAATGATACTCGGCGGAATGTTCGAATGAAGCATGCGGGAGGATGGACTCGACCGGAGGGTGGCATGATCGATGGAGAAGAGGGTTCGAGAGGAATGAAAAAAAATAAGCAAACGCCACATGATTATACTTGAACGACTCAAATAAACAATAAGTTGTCTCTCTTGGCCTACATAGTGAAAGTCCTAATGTGCAATGCGGATCACTGACGCTCGAATTTGGCCGGGAAAATAGGGAAACCGACATGTGGGGCACACCTGTCAGGATGAAGTAGCGCAGACTAGTCCAATGGAGGAGTTGGCCCACGACCTCCTCGCTGCCGGCAACCGTTCATGGGGGTCATGGGGGCCAGCAACGTGGCACAGCTCCAGCACCGCCTCTGCACATGGCGACCGCGATGAGAGACACACTCATCGTCGCTGGAACGGTCGGTTTCAGTGTGCTGAGGGTGGTGTTAGCGCTGTGGCATGACCAGCAGTATGTTTGGTTTGTGCCCAAGGTTGCCCCATCAAAGCATTGGCTAGCCAAAATTTTGGTTGAGGTTTTGGTTTCCCATGATTTGACCGACATTGGCAAGAAAAATGAACTAGAGTTGGCTAGAGTTCATTGGCATGCCAAAAAAATGGCAACCATCCAAACAAAGACCAATCTTTGGGTCATGACCAAAATTTTGGTAAGGTGCACTTTGGCCACAATCCAAACACACCCAACACCCAGCTCGTCGAGGATGCACGGGGCGCCGTGACGCGTCCGCGGAGTGGTGTAGTGTGGCCAACTGCATCCCCAGGACCTGAGACCATGCCGGGTCATCTTGCTTTTTCAATGACATGCGGGGATCGCATGTGAGCAAAGGGCATCTCAACCGTTGCCACGACCGCAACTGACTACCCTGGCACACCAAAAACCCTCATCTCTCGCGTTGTCATGCAGTGTGTTCCCAGCCGGCGCCAGCTACCCGCATTCATGCCGTCCGTCCTTATGCCGTCGTTAAGAGGCTTGGTGCCCGAGGAACCAACTCCGGCGACTTAATGACGCACCCGAACGCTTGGCCTCACCGGAATGCAATACTTAAAGGGGAAACGCCCAGCTAACCTCCACACCATAGCGCATCGTCCTCCTACCTGGCACCACATCTGCCATGACCGCAAGCGCGAACGCTCTGTGGGAGAGCTTCTCTTCGGAGATGAAGCTCAAGGTCGCCACCCTTGCTCAAGTCGCCTCTCGCAATGCAATAACAGCATAGAGGACGTGAATGCGATTGCACAAGCGGTGGCCACGCTGGCGGCCGACGACGGGAGCACCGTCCGCCACGCATCCTACTTGTCGCCGTCCAACATCCGGCACCACCGAGGTCGGGGACTCCTCCGAGCATGAGTAGGGCATGGGAGGCGGCAGGGCATGGTGTGCCAAATGGCCGGTCCGTATCCCGTGTTTTACTCTTCCTTGCCGGAGACCGCACCTTCACTTCACGGGTCTTGAACCCCGCCCCCATACATAGAGATCACAGATGGAGGACGTCGGTCGCCGCCGTAGAATAGGTTTAGGGTCGAGTTTCTTTTATTTTTCTGTTCTATATAAGTTCGAAATGTAATGAAAATCTGTCGTATTTGCATTAATCTCGGCCGGTGTGAACTTTCACAATAATATAGTATATTGTAGGAGTACTAGCAAGATGCCCGTGTGTTGCACGGAACATCAAGATCTTGTGGGAGAAAAGGATGATCGAGGGCCCCTCCCTCCTCCCAATCTACAATCAACAGCTCACACATTTCACATTGCGTTAATTACGTAACTAGGATTACGTGGGTGTAGCATTACTCATCCTAAACACCCAACTAAGCCAACCTCCCAGCATATCGCGCGGGAAAAGACACGGCCGCGCCATTTTAGTCGGGATTACCGGATTACTGGAAGTAGTATCGATGGATCGCGCGAAGCACCAAGTTTTTTTAGGGGGCGAAGCACCTAGTTTAAAAGGAAAAAAGGCGGTACACTGACAGCACCCCTGTCGCGGTCGCATTGCACCCCACACACGTTCGGTCCTGCACACGACTCATGCAAATGGAACGCGCTTCGGCTTACCTCTTCACTGACACGTGGCACTGCACTTAGAGAAACTGACCATGCGCCAAACTCCCCCCGCACACCACACGAAAATCCTCCCCCCTAAAAAAATTCCCCCCAAATCCTAAATTCAACCGCCCTTCGGCCAACTAGCCAATAGTATTCCCCAAACCCCCCCCCCCCCCCCCCCCGTCCCCCTCCGCTACATTCGCTCCGCCAAAGCCGGCCTCCAAATGGCACCGATACATCGGTGCCGCGGTTCGTCGAGGGGACACACGGTGATCCTCTCGCTCCCACAGTACGCTCTCGTAGACTGTCGTCCTCTAGCCACACCGCCACTGCTGGCCACGTTCTTGTGGAGGCGCACGGCGGTCAGCGCTGGTGACGTTCGTGTGGAGGCACACGGCGGTCAGCTTCTCCCACGGTACGCGCATTCTAGACTGAGGCCCCGTGCATGTCGGTGTAGCACTGAATGATAGCTGATAGACGGTGTTAATCTCACTGTTTGCCGAAGTAGTTTACAGTCAATATGCTCTACTTAATAAGCTTCCTTGCCCTGTTCTGCACTCAATCTGCTTAGCTGAGATGGCATGCCAAGGCCGATTAGTTGCTAAAATATCCTGCCATATATTTATTGTGACATAGATTGCCATGGTCTAGTAGCCAAGCTGTTAGGTGAAATAGCTCTACACCATTTTATACTCGATCTTTGTTGCTGTGATGGCCTTCGATAGTTCGATGGTTGTGTGGTCGGGCTCATTGACTGAGGAAACAGTCTGCCATAATTTAGCACTCAAATCTGTTTGCTGAATTAGCTTTACATATATTTCTTTACTTAGATCTGCTCGTCCAAATATCTTGCCATAGCTTTAGACATCGACCTAGGTAATTTTTTTCTGGACTTCATAAAAAATCATATATGTTTTTCCTGTAATATCTAGTAGAAGAACTAATTTGTATGTCTAACAGATGGACAGGACTTGGATAACTTCTGCTCGAAGATTCTTCGTTGCATATGTTGAGGGGGTTAAAAACTTCATGAACTTTATCTGGGCTGAGTATGGTGGTCCGAAATCAGATGTGCTCTGCCCTATAGCAGTTGTATGAATTCAGTTACAAGACCCCAGTCAACTGTGCAAAATCATCTACACTTGTATGGATGTCGGTCACATATACTAGGTGGGTTCATCATGGTGAAGTTGTGAACGTCAATGTTATTGACTACATGGAAGCAGCAGATCACCATCTTGATCTGCCTGATGCTCAGGTGGAAGAGGAGGAGGCGGTGGTGGTGGCGGAGCCAGTGAGTTTGACCAACATTGAAACAATGCTACGAAATGCTCATGCATTTCATGAACTTTCACCTGTAGAAGAAAAACGGTGGGCCCGCATATTTGAACAATGCAATGTGGCTATCACCCCAGGAAATAAGCTGTCAGTATTCTTAGCTATGGTCACCTTTCTTCAGGTGAAGACATCTGAGCGGATGACCAACAAATCATTCGATGTGATGTTGGCTGCTTTCCACAAATCTTTCCCAGATGCATCTGAGCCGCCACACACCTATAGTAAAATGAAGAATTTCCTTCGTGCAGTTGGAATTGGATATGATATGATCCATGTTTGTAAGAATAATTGTGTTCTGTTCTAGAAGGATTATGCCAACTTAAGTGAATGCCCGAAATGCAAATCATCAAGATGGAAAGATGGTGATGCTGTGAAGAGGATTTCTCATAATGTTTTGAGGCATTTTCCAATTATACCAAGATTGCAGAGGTTGTTTCATGATGCTGAAACAAGAGAGGATGTACTGTGGCATTCTAGGAACCAGGAGTACAGAGATCAGAATGTAATGAGCCATCCATCTCATGGTAGTGAGTGGAAAAGCTTCAATCGTAAACACAAAAAGTTTGTTGCTGACCCGAGAAACATTAGACCTGGCTTAGCTTCAGATGGATTTAACCCGATTTGGCCACCAGAGCGCCACATATAGCATGTGGCCTATGCTTATTATCCCTTACAACATGCCTCCAAATGTCTACACAAAAGAATCAAACTACATGATGGCCTTGCTCATCCCAGGTCCAAAAAGTCCTGGAAAGGATTTTGATTTATTCATGGAGCCTCTTGTGGAGGAACTTCAACAGCTATGGAGGGGTGTTCTCACTCCAGACCTATACAGCAGCCCACTAGCTGATTTATTTATGCGTGCTATTATAATTTGGTTCATCCATGATTATCCGGCTTTGGGCACTATGTTAGGGCGAATGACACATGGTTATAATCCCTGTTCAAGAATTCATCCGATTAACCTGTTAACTTGTCGATTAATCCCTACTCATAGGGTCACCGAGTAGATTATAAACCGATAAATCGTTCGACTAATTGATTAAATGGTCGATTAACTTGCCGATTAGTTGATTAATCCCCTACTCACCAGCCAACCGAGCAGCTACAAGTTAACGATTTCCTCAACAATGGTTATAATGCATGTGTCCGCTGTGATAGGAATCCGCTATCATACGCAATACTTAGCAAGATCTGTTACATTGGACACTGTCGTTTCCTTGCCAAGGACAAGCCGCATCCTAGACAATACGGAAGACATGTGTTCAATGCAAAGCATGAAAACCGTGATGCGCCAAAGAGGCTCACAGCCGATGAGTTGCAAGTGGAATTAGAGAAGATCAGGCATATTACACTAGGAAACCATCCTGGTAATGGTAGCGGGAAAAGGAAGCGTGGCAGGGCAGAAGAGAGATTATTGTTTACCCGCAGGTCCACTTTGTAGAACTTGGAGTATTGGAAAGATTTGGATCTACGGAATAATCTTGATGTGATGCACATCGAGAAAAATATATGTGACAGCATCATCGGCACACTTCTTAATATTGAAGGCAAGACGAAAGATACCTTAAAATCTAGGATTGATTTGACTCACCTGGGTATCAGACAGGATTTGCAGGTGCAAGATGAAGGTAAACCACGGGATATGGCACCAATTGTGTACGTCTTGGACAAGGTAAAAAGAAAAGAATTTTGCAAGGTCCTGTCACGTGTGAGATTTCCACATGGATTTGCTTCCAACCCTGAAAGTAGAGTCAGTGCAGATGGAAACAAGGTACAAGGGTTGAAAACTCCTGACTGCCACGTCCTACTTCAAAGGGTTTTACCTGTTATCCTTAGAGGATTGGGTCGCCCTGACTTATACAGAGCCGTTTCAGAGTTGGGACAATTCTTTAGGGAACTCTGTAGTAGAAATATCAGGATAGATGCTTTGGAGCGTCTTAGAGACAAGATACCAACTATCTTATTCAACCTTGAGAAGATATATCCTCCAGCCTTCTTTGATGTGATGGTGCATTTGGTTGTTCATCTACCTGATGAGGCATTACTTAAAGGTCCAGTACAGTATGGCTGGATGTACCCTATTGAAAGGCGGCTAGTCACTTTCAAGGGCTATGTTAGGAACAGAGCTAGACCCAAGGGTTACATTGCAGAGGCCTACATTGCTACAGAAGCGTTGACATTCTGCTCAAAATACATTGAAACAGCTGATCAGCTTAGCAAAGATGTGGGTGAAGACAATCCCGGGCTCAATGTTTTTCGATTATTTTGTTCGAGTTACAGGGAAGAGTCGACAAGAGGACAAATCTAACGATTTGGACAAAATGGTTTGGTATGTGTTGAATAACTATCCTGAGATACTACCTTATATCAAGTAAGTGCTAAGTACTGCAATTTATACATTGTAATCTACTAAACTTACAGCACATTCTTATATATTTAGATGTTTGACGCGATCACTATGTTGTGCGACACCTACAAAAAGGAGTTACTGCCGCAAAATCCAAGAAACATTGACAAACTGGTTATGGCAGGATTTGCGAAGTGGTTCAAGAGCCATGTAAGCTTTTGAATTGCACTGTTAGTTTTTTTAATATATTGAGTACATAAGATGACCAACTTGTCTATTTTCTAACCATAGGTTAAGAAGATGCGGGAGGATGGACAGGCAGTTGATGATGCCCTTTACTCACTAGCAATGGTCCTGATACTCGGGTAAGACATTATGAATCTTGCGTTCTTGAAGATGTGCGCTACAACACCCTTGCACGCGACAAAGGCAGGAAGACACAAAACAGTGCCATAATGAGCACGGATATGTACGACAAAGAGACAATTGAAATGTATGCTAACATAACAGACATTTTGTTCAGTTGCATTATATCTCCAGTTTCGAGGATCATCGGTGTGTGGTTCTGTTGTGCTGTCGTTGGTATAACCTGTTTTCCAGGATCACAAAACCCAGAGCTGATGATTATTTCAAATCCATCAATGTTAAAGCGGCGTACCAGACCAGCGAGCCTTTTATTTTGGCAAATCAAGCAACACAGATATTTTTCTTCGAAGATACATTTGCACGTAGCGATGACTGGAGAGTATTGCAAAGGTTTGAGCAGAGGAATTCGTTTAATGAAGTTGCACAACAAGATGATGCTTACACTGCTCCTGATGTACAATATAACACAGATGTTCCTAATATCTTTGAGAATCATCACGTCAATGACGCCGGCGAAAAGATTGTCTGTCGTGCTGTGGACATACAAGAGTTGATCAATAAGAAGCCAACGTTCGAGGACGTTGAGGATGAAGAAGAAGATGATACCGTGGGGAATTACGATTCAGACTGATAGATATGGCGAAGATGTTGACGCTGCTGTTGCGGATGATGATTATATTGCTTTTGTCGTATTTGCCTATCAGAAGACGTTTTTTTATCTACTATGTGAAATTGTGTTTGCTATGACAACTGAAACCTGATGAACGTGTTGTTTAGCATTTTGCTGTTAGAACATTACTTGTTATGTATGCTGATTTCTGTTTGGTGATTGTATGATGACTAAAACATGATGACATTGTTGTTTAGTTGTATTCATATTTGGCTGTGAAACTTGAATTTGATGACATAGTTTGCTGTTGGACTGCAATTTTCTCGACGTCTTCGAATGAGAACAAAGCTGACCCGACAGGGCCTCTGCTAATTTACTTATTCATTACCAAAAGGGCCTCTGCTATTTATTTATTTATGAGCAAAAGGGGATACCCCCTGATTTCTGTTAATAGAAATCATTAGATGTTCACAACACTACACGCAACCTGCTACATAGGTTTCGTTCATTACTAGTTTCAGCAAAGTGCTCATGTCATAGCCACTGATACATCACGAGTGCTACATACACTTCAAATAAAGAGAAAATCATCCTACAGAGCACATCGATTTTGCCCATTATCTTCACAAGCTCTTTCATCTCCTCATTGTTGTTAAGGCCGTTCAGCAGCTGTTGCTTGGCCATGATCAGAGGAACTACATCTTTAACCTTCTGCTCTGCATCTTCCTCCTCTGACATTCCTTCAGTTACTTGTCCAACACCTCAACCTGCTGGTATCGGGATTCCTCGGCTAACCAAATAATCAGCATAGTTGCATTCCCCCACATCAGCAACTTCCCAGAAATACAAATCACACTAATATTCCCTTTTCTGCACGAATCAAATTGGAAGGTCATCAATCAAACTATTAAAAAAATCAGCAACTGAAAGCAGCAGAACAATACTTAAATATATTATTACCCCATGATTCAGGCATTTGTAGAAGACTCGCTTAGGGTTGAGGATTGTGGTTGAGATGCGACAGATGACTCTGTGTGATTTGCAGCAGTGGCACCACACCAACGCCAGCGGGTTGCGATGAGCAACCGACTGATGTGCGTGTGCCGGCGGGGGTGTGATGAGACCCACAGGTGATGGTACGGGTGGCGACTTGGCACATATCTGGTTGTTGCCTGCTGAAGAGCAGGTGGACGAGCAGCCAACGGACATGGTTGCTAAGGCTAGAGCTTCTGATGGTAGGCAGAGTAAGTAGAGAAGAGGAGAAGCGAATGTTGGATATGTCAGTTTCATTACTTGCAGAGTAGCATAACACCATATATAGTCATAGTCCAGGTTTGGATTCAAACCAGCTACATGAGCACGTCTCTCTTTTTTCTAAAACACAACAACGTCTCTTTACTAGTACACTAGCTTGTTCTGTATGCCTTCTGAAGTCTTTGATTTTCTTTCTTTTTTGCGAGGAAGGAAGGAGGACAAAATTGAGAGTTTCTGGGACTCAAACCCAAGACCTCTCGGTTGAAAACCAAGGGTGCTAGTCACTTATGTGGTGAACGTTCCCTGGCAGGAGGACCGCAGACGAACGCATTTTTCTCGCAGTTTTAGTTGCGACACAAGACCAAACGGTCGCAGTTTCGGGAATGTTATCAGGCAAATGAGCCCAGTTTTTCTTTTCTTCCTATATATAAAGAAGTATGCTACTTGGTGTCGGCTTAGTCAACAAACGATTGTGCCAATCTTGACCGTTGGATTGACATTCAACGTCTGTCGTGTTTCTTTAGTCTCTTCTTCCTCGATCCGCTAAAGCCAAACCAGCGCCGGCGAGACCGCCTGCTCCCGCCTCCCACGGCTGGCTGTGCTGCCGCGCACGCATCATGGCCGCTTCGTACCCTAAAACTCTGCGCATTTTCCGAGGCTCCTGTTTGTTCCCGTCCGAGGCCTCACCATCGTCCTCCGCCTTGGTTCGCTCGCCGCGGTTATCGGTGTCAAAACCGGCGGATCTCGGGTAGGGGGTCCCGATCTGTGTGTCTTAGGCTGATGGTAACAGGAAGCAAGGGACACAATGTTTACCCAGGTTCGGGCCCTCTTGATGGAGGTAAAACCCTACTTCTTGCTTAATTAATATTGAATATATGAGTAGTACAAGAGTAGATCTACCACGAGATCGTAGAGGCTCAACCCTAGGAGCTAGCCTATGATGGTATGATTGTAATTGTGATCGGCCTTCTAAGGACCATCCTCTCTGGTTTATATAGACACCGGAGAGGGCTATGGTTTACATGGAGTCGGTTACAAGGAAGGAAACATAATATCCGGATCGCCAAGCTTGTCTTCCACGCAAAGGAGAGTCCCATCCGGACACGGGCCGAAGTCTTGAGTCTTGTATCTTCACGCTTCAATAGTCCGGACGATGTATATAGTCCGACTGTCCGGATACCCCCTAATCCAGGTCTCCCTCAGTAGCCCCTGGACCAGGCTTCAATGACGATGAGTCCGGCGCGCAGTCTTGTTTTCGGCATTGCAAGGCGGGTTCCTTCTCCGAATACTCCGATGTATCCGTCACGACGAACGGTGCCCGGCATCTCATCAATGTTGTACTCCTCGGCTTCAGTGCTTCAATAATGACCATTTCCACGTGTCGAGCGAATGCAAGGAGTCGAGGCATTTTTGCATTTTCCACCCTCGGTCCTTCGGGCTAACCGTCTATTTGAAGAGACAGGGATTCCCAGATCCAAACCTCACTCTCCCTCCTCGAGCAAGCATCCAACAGAGCGCCCAGAAAAAACCATTCCAACATGGCCGGTCGTCGCAGCTCTTCTGCTCGCTCCCCTTGCCCCAAGCCGGGGGACTGGAGAGAATGTTCAGTTTCTCATAGCCGTTTGATAAAGTTACAAACCCAAGGGGTCCTCCCGCCAGCGTTCATGGTCCCTGTCCGAGCTGGAGTGGCCACCTATAACGGCGGAGATCAAGCGGAGAGATCCCCCAATCCGTCTCTAGAGGAGCGAGTATGCCTAATTTCGCATCTGTTAAGGGGCGTCGGGTTTCCTATTCATCCATTTCTTCGTGGGCTTCTGGAGTTCTACGGCCTCCAGTTGCACAACTTTACCCCAGCCTCCATACTACATATAGCAGGGTATGTCGCCCTTTGTGAGCTATTTCTAGGCTGCGAGGCTCATTTCGGATTGTGGAAGAAGCTGTTCTGCCTTGTCCCCCGCAACCAGGGAGAATCCCTATGTCAAGTGGGCGGGGCCGAAGTATGGCGTATCACTAAGACCGGATACCTATCCGGCACTCCCAAGAAGGCTCCAGATAACTGGGCTTCAGAGTGGTTTTATATCGACGACGCTGCCCTTCCGGATCCAGTCCGGACAGGACTCCCCAAGTTCAGTAACACCCCGCCGAGGGCACGTCTAAGCTAGCGCCCCCGAGGCCCCCAAGAAGAGGATTCCAGAGAAATACATTTCCTAATGGGCAGGATAAAGTTACTGGCCAAATCCGGACTGGCAATAGTCGAGGTTATGGAAATATGCATAATCCCATGTGGCACTTCAACGGGACGGACGATGCCACCCGCTGTGGCTGTAAGGGTCCGGACTCCCCCACCGCTCTGGCAAGGATAATGTCCGACCTATACAAAGGAGAAGAGGAAGACTTCCTCCATATCAAACTGTGGGATGGATTCTCCATGTACAGTCCCCCAAACTGGATAAGTCGTCATTTATTTTCTCGCTTCACTTATTGTGGCGTTCTTTGCTAAAGTTACCTGGATCGATATTTCCGAGCAGGAACTCAGCAGGGCCGTAGAAGGAATCTCCAGCCCTTCCCGGCAGCCACAGGACCCCGAAAGGGCCCTGGATCCAGGACTCGAAGAAGACCCAGATGCAGCCGTGGAGCTTGTCGACGGGATATTTTATCGGCTGAGCCGTGATGGCGCCCTAGTGGCTATCACTGCTGATTATCCTGGACTGTTACCTTCGTCGCGTGTAAGCCAAGCCAAAGACTCGATCCTCCGAAGAGGATTCTTTCCTGATGTCACACCTTATCCCTGATACGTCGTGCTTTTGCAAAAGCGACGTTCAGAGCGCAGGGACGAGCCCCTAGGGACCCGTCAGCCACAGGCGTCCGTATTGGGTAGGCTCAAGAGGAAGGCGGTTAGAGCCAACACGCCTCTATAGAGGTAAGAAAACAACCTGTCATATAATTATTGTTTATTTGAAGTATGACAACGCCCTTTGCATCATGGCAGGAAAAGGAGCATCCGGACTATATCCGGGGATCCGTCAACCACGCCTCCACCAGTCGGGCTCCAGGACCAACTTCGAGAGAGGAGGCGGATGTAGAGCCGATGCCGCATAGTCCTCCGACAAAGGATGCAGATATGCTCTCTGCCACAAATTCGGAAGTAGAGAGCGCCATGAATCACCGACGTCGATGGGCCGTGCTTCGCAACAACATCTTTTCCGAAGAGGCATTTAATGCTTTCAATTCGAGAGACGCATACATCCGAGCTGCTCAAAGCGGACTCACCCGGGCGATAGTCCAGTATACCAAAGATATACGAGTAAGAAAGTTTGATGAGCATGTATAGTAGTAGCCCCTGAGACTTGAAACGGTTGAAACAATAGTTTTAATTATCAATTTATGTGCAGGTTCTTGTAGATAAGAATGAGCAATTGTCTCGGGAGCTAGAGGAGTGCAAGACCCAACTGAGGGCCACAGTTGCCAAGCTAGAGGAATCCCAGAAGGCCTCATATGGTAACATTTATCTCAATTATATGAAAATGCACCAGTTAGCAACTGGCTGGTATGACAAATTTAACAGAAAGTTCTGTAGACAACCCCGGAGTAAATCTGGAGGGCGGAGGGATGACGAGTCGCATCTCCACCAGAGGCAATTGAAGGCCGGCGAGCGCATTCTTACGCAAGTCAAGCAGGAGAAGAATGCTCTCCAAGATGCCAATGTTCGGCTGGACGTGGAATTGAAAGATGTCTGTGCGTAGCTGGCGGACTCCGTAAAGGAGAACAAAAGGCTTCGCCCCAGTATTTATGGTAAGTGCCTAGACGAACTGTAGCATAGTTCGGCGAGGAAGTATATTGAAAAAGTTGTGTTTGTAGGAATGCTAATAGGTCGCCCTGAGGAGGAGATGTCCGCATCTGCAGGTGACTTACTGCAGGACATCTCACAACTGCACGAGCGAGCTCGGCAGGTGATGCAGGGCATTGCGCAGTCTCTGTGGCCATCAAGCTCCCCGCCAAATGGCATGGGGGGCTTGTGGACATGCTTCAAGGAGCACGGCGGCGCTTCCGTTTGTGGAAGATATCAGCTTGTCGGCAAGGTGCAAGAGAAGCATGGGCTATGGTGAAGACGCGCTACACCAAGCTGGACCCGAACCATATGGCCGAAGTTGGACCGGCCGGGCCTGATGGGCAAGAAATTCCCGTGAGTCTGGTATATGACCAGGTGGCGTTAGCCGCAAAGTATTCTCAACAGGATTGTAAGCTAGATAGCCTATTGGATGGTATAGAAGATGAATATAATCAATCCAAATGACTATGTAATTCGATGGACATAAGTAGCCCCTAGCCGGATTAAAATCATTTGTCATGGCGGACCTTTCTGCTTCAGCCCCCGGATCCTAAAGTCCGGGGTGTGTCCGAATACCCTCTCGGTTATACAAAACCGGAGTATGCATGGAAACCAGGCGTAGGGGTCATAAGTGCTTGAACAGACAAGTACCCAACTAGTTATGTTATATTACATGGATAGTAAGAAACATCTTCCAGAGATAATAGTTCCGTTAAGGGTTCCTTTCCCTGGGTAGGCATGCGACAACGCACATGTTCGGACTGCGAACAAAGGCGCAGGATACAAAACTTCTGGGGATTTACGTTATGATAAACGAAGGCATCTTTTCTTCACCGACCGAATATTCTCTTAAGGAAACTAGCTTTCGGCTTCACCTAGTCTGAGGTACACATCTGGCTCAACCGGCACTAACAATCGCAGACACTAGTAGAAAAAGGGTCAAATGTGAGACACATTAGTCTCGGTTTGTAACAGAACCGGCACTAATGTGTCCATTAGTGCCGGTTCCAATGGCTAGGCGGGAGGAGCTCTTTAGTACCGGTTCGTGGTGAACCTTTAGCACCGGTTCGTGCCACGAACCGGTACTAAAGAAAGTGGTGGCAGGATGTTGTCAGAGTGGGGCCCTTCCAGCACCTTTAGTACCGGTTCGTGGCACGAACCGGTACTAAAGGTCGTCCTATATGAACCCTTCGTCCACCTGCACTCTGTTCTTCCCCCTTTCCCCTCTCCCTCTCCTCTGTTCTTCCCTTCTTCCTCTCGATTTCATCACAAAATTTGCCCCAAATTTGTCAAGATTTGGAGGCCCCCATCCATTCAAACGATCACCAAGGTTAGAAACTTTGTCCTTTCATCTCTCATTGCTAGGTTAGCTCTTGCATTGGTTTATATAATGATTAATTGTGGGTTTTAGTAATTTGGGAGGAATTATATGTGGTAGTATTTGATTTATATGCAATTTGAGGTCAAAATAACACTTAGTTTGCATATGTAGGTGTGGTTTACTTAGTGCCTTCTAAATCTCCATCGTAACCACCGTCGATCGCCCGCACCGTCCCGTCGCCGGCACCACCTTGTGGTGAGCCTCTTGTTCATGAAATTTTATATAAAAAATTGATGTTTGTGTGATTTGGATATATAGTTACTCGTATAATAATTATCTTACCCGTACGTTGTTTGTTATACATAGTGCCATGGTTTTGATATCCGTCCCCATCGGCCCTCGTCCTTGTTATGATTCGGATGTGGTATATTCTCTTTTAAAACTATTTGTTGCATTTCGTGTTTATGACAAATTATGCCCATCAAGTTGACATAGATATTTTTATCTAGGAGGTATGCGCTTGAAGATTAGAAAGATTAGAAAATATGTCATCGATAGTGAGGCTTGGTATCATTATGCTGTTGGATCAATTGTTACCTTAGTTGCGATCTTGATCGCATTTGTTGTTGCATTTAAATGCTTTAGCTAGAGAGTTATTTGTTTGTTGCATTTAAGTGTTGTATGAACTTTATGTATGAACTTGTATTAATTTGGTCTATTCGGTGTTGTGTAATGAAGATTAGCCGGCAATGGATGTACGATGACCGATGCTCTCCCCAGTTCGTTGAGGGCGTGCATACTTTTCTGCTTGTGGCTGAGGCAAACAAGCGGGTGGATGGTTTTATGCCTTGTCCATGTGCTGGCTGTAAGAATGGTCGCAATTACTCTATGTCAAGAACCATTCACGTCCACCTGTTTGAGTCCGGTTTCATGCCCCACTATGATGTTTGGACCAAGCACAGAGAAAGAGGGGTTATGATGGAAGACAATGAAGAATAAGAGGACGACGACAGCTATCCTGGCCATGGGTTCCCTGAATACGATGATACAATAATGGGGGAAGAAGCTGAGCCGGTAATGCGGGAAGAAGCTGAGCCGGCAATGCGGGAGGAAGCTGAAGAAGAGGCATCAGATGAGCCCGTTGATGATCTAGGTCGGGCCATTGCCGATGCAAAGAGAAACTGCGCAAGTGATTTGGAGAAGAAGAAGTTGCAGTGCATGTTAGAGGATCACAAAAAATTGTTGTACCCGAATTGCGTAGGTGACAAGAAAAAGCTGGGCACCACACTGGAATTGCTGCAATGGAAGGCAGAGAATGGTGTATCTGACAAGGGATTTGGAAAGTTGCTGGTAATGATAAAGGATATGCTTCCAAAGGAAAATGAATTGCCCGAGAGTACGTACGAAGCAAAAAAGGTTGTCTGCCCTCTAGGGTTAGAGGTGCAGAAGATACATGTATGCCCTAATGATTGCATCCTCTACCGCGGTGAGTACGAGGATTTGAACGCTTGCCCGGTATGTGGTGCATTGCGCTATAAGATCAGCCGCGATGAGCATGGTGATGTCGAGGGCGAGCGCCCCAGGAAGAAGATTCCTACCAAGGTGATGTGGTATTCTCCTATAATACCACGGTTGAAATGTTTGTTCCAAAACAAAGAGCATGCCAAGGCGATGCGATGGCACAAAGAAGACCGTAAGAAAGATGGAAAGTTGAGAGTACCCGCTGACGGGTCGCAGTGGAGAAAAATCGAAAGAAAGTACGGGAAGGAGTTTGCAGATGACGCAAGGAGCGTATGGTTTGGTCTAAGCGCAGATGGCATTAATCCTTTTGGGGAGCAGAGCAGCAACCATAGCACCTGGCCTGTGACTCTATGTTTGTATAACCTTCCTCCTTGGTTGTGCATGAAGCGGAAGTTCATTATGATGCCAGTGCTCATCCAAGGCCCTAAATAACCCAGCAACGACATTGATGTGTACCTAAGGCCATTAGTTGAAGAACTCTTACAACTGTGGAATGGAACAGGTGTACGTGCATGGGATGAGCACAAACAGGAAGAATTTGACCTAAAGGCATTGCTGTTCGTGACCATCAATGATTGGCCTGCTCTCAGTAACCTTTCAGGATAGACAAACAAGGGATACCACGGATGCACGCACTGTTTGGATGATACCGACAGTATATATTTGAATAGTTGTAAGAAGAATGTGTACCTGGGACATCGTTGATTTCTTCCGAGCAGGCATCCCGTAAGAAAGAAAGGCAAGCATTTCAAAGGTGAGGCGGATCACCGGACGAAGCCTCGCCACCGTACTGGTGCTGATGTACATGATATGGTCAAGGATTTGAAGGTGATATTTGGAAAGGGTCCTGGCGGACAACCTGTTCCAAAGGACGCTGACGGACGCGCACCCATGTGGAAGAAGAAATCTATATTTTGGGACCTGCCATATTGGAAAGACCTAGAGGTCCGCTCCGCAATCGACGTGATGCATGTGACGAAGAATCTTTGCGTGACCCTGCTTGGCTTCTTGGGCGTGTATGGGAAGACAAAAGATACACCTGAGGCACGGGAGGACCAGCAACGTATGCACGGAGAAGGCGGCATACATCAGGGTCATGCAAGCTACGCTCTTACCAAAGAAGAGAAGGAAATCTTCTTTGAATGCCTGCTCAGTATTAAGGTACTGTCTGGCTTCTCGTCGAATATAAAGGGAATAATAAACATGGCAGAGAAAAAGTTCCAGAACCTAAAGTCTCATGACTGCCACGTGATTATGACGCAACTGCTTCCGGTTGCATTGAGGGGGCTTCTACCGGAAAACGTTCGATTAGCCATTGTGAAGCTATGTGCATTTCTCAATGCAATCTCTCAGAAGGTAATCGATCCAGAAATCATACCAAGGTTACAGAATGATTTGGTGCAATGTCTTGTCAATTTCGAGTTGGTGTTCCCACCATCCTTCTTCAACATCATGACACACGTCCTAGTTCACCTGTGCGAAGAGATTAACGTTTTGGGTCCTGTATTTCTACACAATATGTTCCCCTTTTCAGAGGTTCATGGGAGTCTTAAAGAAATATGTTCATAACCATGCTAGGCCAGAAGGAAGCATCTCCAAGGGCCATCAAAATGAGGAGGTCATTGAGTTTTGTATTGACTTTATTCCTGACCTTAAGCCGATTGGTGTTCCTGAATCGCGGCATAAGGGCAGACTGGATGGAAAAGGCACGCTAGGAGGGGAACAAATAATATGTATGGATGGACATTCTCTTACTGAAGCATACTACACAGTTCTACAGAATTCCGCCTTGGTGGCTCCATATATGGATGAACACAAGAATTTGCTACTCTCCAAACACCCGGAGCGGTCTGATGACTGGATTACACGTGAACAAACCAGGAGTTTCGCCAGCTGGTTGCAGACACGTACCATGCATGACACCTCTATTGAAGATGACCTGTACTTGCTGTCCCAGTTACCATCTTCGAATATAATGACTTTCAAAGGGTACGAGATAAATGGTAATACATTTTACACGATCGCCCAAGATAAGAAGAGCACCAACCAAAACAGTGGTGTCCGCTTTGATGCAGAAACCAAGACGGGAAAGGAAACATATTATGGTTATATACAGGACATATGGGAACTTGACTATCGACGTGGTTTAAAGGTCCCTTTGTTTCGGTGCAAATGGGTCAATATGACACGAGGCGGGGTAACGGAAGACCCGCAGTACGGAATGACAACAGTGGATCTCAACAATCTTGCGTATGCAGACGAACCATTCGTCCTAGCCAATGATGTGGCACAGGTTTTCTATGTGAAGGACATGTCTACCAAGCCAAGAAAAAGAAAAGATAAGGAAGCGAATGCATCGTACGATGAGCCAAAGCGGTACATAGTTCTTTCTGGGAAGAGAAACATCGTGGGAGTGGATGACAAGACAGACAAGTCAGAAGATTATGAAAAGTTTGATGAAATTGCTCCATTCACAGTGAATATTGACCCGAGCATCCCGTTAAATGATGAAGATTTTCCATGGTTACGGCGCAAAGGGACACACGCGAAGAAAAAGTTTCACACCCAAAGATCTGGGATGTGATCGGCTTCACTAGCTATCATCACTTTCTTCTGTGTTTCGCACCGAGAGGGGAATCTCTGTAATAGTTAGGGTAGTTATGTGTTTTGGCATTTGAAACGCGAAGAAATTTATGTGCAAACAAATTCTTTCATGCCTTTACTGATTTTTAAAGTTAAGTTATTCACAAACTAGTGATTCACACTAATTTCAAATAATTCAAAATTTAAACTATTCAAATTTGAAAACTACGGGCACTAACAGAAAGTTTGTAATTTTTTGTACCTAAAACAAAAATGTTCACAAAGAAACTCTAAATACACAAAAAAAACAACACAAAAATGAATAAGGCAAAAAAATAATATAAAAAAAGCCCTAACAGAAAGTTTGTAATTTTTTGTACCTAAAACAAAAATGTTCACAAAGAAACTCTAAATACACAAAAAAACACAAAAATAAATAAAGCAAAAAATAAAATAAAATAACCCGCCCACTAGGCCAGAGCGGCCTGCATACGACTAGAAACCCAACCTGTCGTTGGGCCAGGATGCAGGCCCGCAAAGGCCAAGTGGGCCCATAGGGCTGCAAAGAACACGTAGGCCCAGTAAGCCTGCTTTGGAGAGGAGCTCGGGAGAGCAACCGCACGGGGGTTTATAAACCAGTGCGGTCGCCCCTCGGCTAGCGAGGTGGGACTAAACTTGCCGCACCGCACCTGCGCCAGCGCACCCCCTTTAGTACCGGGTCGTGGCACAAATCGGTACTAAAGGGGGGGCCTTTAGTACCGGTTTGTGCCACCACCCGGTACTAAAGGGGGTCGCTTCCCGCCGCTTGGCCTGGCCAAAACAGACCTTTAGTACCGGTTGGTGGCTCCAACCGGTATTAAAGGTCCATCCTATATATACAACACTTAAAAAATTTCAGTTTCCCTCTATTTCTTCCCTCTGTTTCCTCTCCCTCTCCGTCGCGCCGCCCTGCCCCGATCGACACCGTCCCCGTCGATGTCGCCGCCCCCGCCCCTCGTCGCCGACCCCGGCCGTCCCCGCCCCTCGTCGCCGCCGCCGTCGTCTCCGTCGCCGCCCCGGGCCCGCCCCCGTCCCCGTCGCCGCCCCCGTCCCCGTCGCCGCCCTCGTCTCCGTCGCTGCCCCCGTCCCCGTCGCCGCCCCCGTCCCCGTTGCCGCCGTCGCCTCGCCGTCGCCGTCGCCCCGCTATGAGCTCTCCCCCTCTAACCTCTCTCCCTCGCCCCCGGCGGCCACCATGGGCGCCGCCCCTCCCGGCCCCGAGCACACACATACACACAAGCGCATGAATTAGTATATAATTTAGATTATGTAGATTATTATTGTTTTAGTTATCAAAACACACACACACACACAAGCATGAATTAGTATATAATTTAGATTATTTAGATTATTGTTGTTTTAGTTATCAAAAAAATTTATATGGAACACACACACACACACACACATGTATGAATTAATGCATGTATATATTAGTATATACGTATTTTGGTATGTTTAATTAGTTTAGATTATTTAGATTATTATTGTTTTAGGTATCAAAAATTTTTATATGGAAATTAGTGTTTAATTAGTATGGAAATTTTTTATGTTTAATTAGTATATAATTTAGATTATTATTATTAGTATATAATTAGTTTTAAATTAGTATGGAAATTTTTTATATAATGTTGTTTTTTCTATTTTTTAATGGATGTATAGAAGTTGTGTTTTCTGTTTTTAGTGTTAGATGCTTAATTAGTATGATATATTATATAGATTTTTGAATAGTAGAAATGTTAGAAATTTTAGTTATAAAAATCCAATCATTAAAAAAATATTACTTTTTGCGGGCATATAGCTAGTATTTGTTCTCGACGATGCCCGGTCCGCATCCTCGCCGTCGACCCGTCCGCGACGACGTCCAGCCGACCCATGTCTGGGACTGGGCTCCGCCGGGCTGGCACTGGGAGGTGCTGCCTGGAGGGGCGCGCCGCTTGATGAGGAACCCGGCCCCGGGTCCCGTCGTCGACCCTGATCTCGTTTGGTGGCGTTCGCGTGGGCCAGTTTCGGTGCGGAGGGACCCGGCCCCGCCGGAGGTGGTACGTCGTCGTGTCAGGGAGGAGGACGAGCACGTCCATCGCTACATGGTTGCGTTAGAGGGCGGCAGGTTCTCCAATACCTGGCAGTATCTTCGGGGATCTCACTTCAGCTATGATCATGTGAGGGTTCCTTCTCTTTGGGTGTCCACCGCCCGCGCCGCAGGAACCGCGAGTGTCCTCGATTCTTCTGTAGTATTCGATCTTTAATTAGCTAGCCAGTGATGTATTATTCAATATTATATATTATTCGAGACGATGTATTCGAGATTATATCTATTATTCTAGACGAAGTATTCGAGATTATATCTATTATTCGATACGATGTAATTTGAATACTAAATTGTTTTATATTTCTTTTGAATTAGTTAAATAAAAGCTATGGCAGACAATACCGACAGAGAGGGAGAACAGACCATGTTCGATATGATACACGGGCCCGATGATGATCAGAATGAAGAAGATTATGACGGCTCCGAATTTCTAAACAACACCGGAGAGGGTGATATGATATTCGATCGCGACGACCGAATTGATGAAGCCATGAACTACGATTATGATGATGACGAAGAACATGTTGACCCTGAAACAACAAAGACCGGCGAGGTATATATATTTATATATGCAGGTATCTGGTGATCATCACATGTTTTAAATGACTTGAAGATATATTAACGAATCGATATTTGTTCTTTCAGACATCCGGATCAAGCAAATCTTCAGGCAAAATGACGAAACGAGGCCCGAACAAAAAGTTGAAGGAGGGCGTAAAGTACAATATCAAGGCAGTCAGACCTAATGGCGAACCATTAGCACCTAAGAAGATTGCGGACAAGTTCGTTCGTCAGTGCGGAGTTCTTGTGAAGGACCAACTCCCGATCTCCCTTCACGAATGGAGAGAGCCAGCAAAAGACAAAAGACAAAAAGGCAAAGAGGACGCTGCTCCACGTCCAGATGTTACTTTTGTCGACAAGAATCAAAAAGATCTGCTTTGGGATACTCTCATGGAACATTTCACCCTACCAGATCATTTCACAGAAGCAGATGTGCAGAAAGTCAAGGACGCTGCTCTTAGGAAGATGGCGGTTGCATTCAAGAACCACAAGAATCGTGAATGGGACAAGTACGTCAAGGGAGGAAGGAAGACTCCAGTATTCGAGGGAACACTAGAGAACCAACATGCTCATTGGGACGATTTCGTGAAATTCAAGGATTTGGAATTAGCTAAGGAACGGTCGAGAATAAATAAGAAGAATGCCGAAAAAAAGGATAAGTTCCATAAGCTGGGGCCAGGTAGCTATGCGGTGGCAATGCCTAAGTGGGATAAGTCTGAAAAAGAGATGGAGGATGCAGGTGCCACTCCGGTTACTAAGAGATGGCCCCCCAGGGTCAGGAATTGGTTCTATGCGCACGGGGGGGAGTTGGACCCGAAGACAGGCAATGTTTCGACGAGGGCAAGTCTGAAGGGAGCCGACGATGCGATACTTGTTGCAATAGAAGAGGCACGATCGGGGGTGTTCCAGCCCAACAGAGAGAACGACGAGCTTACGCGTGCCCTGGGAAATCCTGAACACCCGGGAAGAACACGAGGCAAGGGCGCTATTCCGTGGTATGAGGGATTTTCAGACTGGAACACCGACTACAGAACCCGTGCGAGAAAGAAGATTGTGGAGGAGAAGAAGAGGAAGATGGAGGAGCAGAGGAAGCGAGACTATGAACGCCTTCAAGGCCTAGAAGCAAGTCAAGCGGAATTGGTAGTCAAATTCCAGCGGCAGCAGGAGCAGATCGACTCACTTACCCAGCAAAGGGGGTCTCAGCAGCTGCAGCAGCTAGTGAATGATCTAGCATTGGATAGCACCGCCCCATCCATGCCGAGAAGTAGCGTGGGTTCCGCCCCGGACGATGCAATGCTGGATAGATACCCCGTGGATGACATCACGGAGAACACTAGCTGCGAGCTACACGTCAAAATGAAGAACATATCCATGAAGGTGGCGGACGTCGTTGCTTTTACAAATCCCCCCGAGGCAACCTTCCATTGCAACCCGATTCCAGCGGGCTATGCTCGTGTCTTGGTTGATCAGGTAGTGGACCCATATTCGGAGCTAGAGCTTGACTATCCTGGAGGTGACGACGAGCGCTTTCTCGGAGACGCCAAACATCGTATCATCCTATGGAAAAAGGATTGCATCATCTTTCGAAGGCCACCGACACCGCGTCAGCCGACTCCTCGTCGAAGTCCGCCACCGAGTCAGCAGTCTCCCACTCCTGCAAGTCCACCAAGTCCGGCAAAGTGTCAGGCCACTCCTCCTCCAAGTCTGGCAAAGTGTCAGGCCACTCCTCCTCCTCCAAGTCTGCCACAGCGTTAGACGTCCACTCCTCCTCCAAGTCCGGCACAACCTCAGGCCACTCCTCCTCCAAGTCCGGCACAGCTTCAGGCGGCCACTCCTCCTCGTCCAACTCAGCCCCGTCAGCCGTCTCCGCCGCCTCAGCAATCACAGAAGAGACACCCTTCAGCTATGGTGCGTAGCGGTACGAGTCGAGGTAGTACAGGAAGTACAAGCGGAGGCAAGCGATATAAATATGGTCCAAGCCTCACGCCTCTTCCGCAGAGGGCTTATGACAGGTCCGAGGAGGAAATCGCAGCCATATCGAAGTCCGAGGTGGAAGCCCATTTTGCACCGAAACCGCCACCGCCGCCAAGGGAGAAAGTGCCTGAGGAAACGATTGACCACTTCATTCGTATGGCTCAACCACCAGCTCCCAAGCCTGTTGACACAGACTATGAGCGCCACATCAGGAAGTTAAATCGAGCATGTCTACATAAGGAGGCGAGCTCGAGATCGAGCAAACAAGAAGCAGTTGTCAAAAAATGCGGGAAAACCATTCCCCAGCTGGGAGAACAGGCGGCGCAATCGATCCCCTCGCTTGTTGTGCTAACAACACGTGACAGTACGCGCGCCCAATATTATTGTGGGCAAACAGTTTACGTTCCTGAGGTGGGCAATGTGGTAATAACGGAGGAGCATATAATGCAGGCTGAAGTTCTCAAAATCACTGTTGGACAACTCCTCGAGATCGAGCCCATGCCTGTGCTTAGAGAGGATGAAATAAAACGGAAATATGTCCGGGGCCAACCTTTGGTCGAGCCAGACAAGGTCAAGAACCTCCCAACGAGAATGTATGAATTGCATCAATGGTACATGAACATTACCAAGATTTCCGATCGATTGTCCCTCATGGTGAATGTCAAGGAGGAGCATTACTACCATGAGAAAGCTGTGTCCGTTGAGTATTCTGAACTGTTTCAGTTATACAATCAAGATGCACTCGACAAATCTATCGTCAGTTGCTATTGTCTGTAAGTGATTTCTTTCTGTAATTTAAGTCTCAAGCTAGCTGTAGTGATCCTTTTGATCAATCATTACCTGTAATTATCCTCACTATATTCTTTTCTGTGGTATTATATGCAGGATGAAGATGTATGAAATGAGAAAAGGTGGACGCTATGGCATTGGGTTCATTGACCCAAACACCGTTAATGAATACACATGGAAAATAGATGCACGTCATCAAAAGGCCGTAGAGGACAGCATGCTAGAGTTCTTGAAGCGCCTCAAATACAATGAAGATATACTACTTCCTTACAACTTCCAGTGAGTCACACTGTCTTGTAATACAAATTCTCTATTTTTGCCTACTAGCTAGCTACATGTTTTTGCTTAAATATGCCCGCTTAATTAAGACATGCAAACGTGCGTGCATGCAGATATCACTGGGTCTTGTGTATCATTAAAGTTGACGCCGGAACAGTTGAAATACTGGACTCACTACTCAGAAAAAACTGACTATAACATCTTGTTTGGGATAGTCAACAGGTAATTTCAATCATTATTAACTATATATCTCGTCCTATTTAGTTCGTAATTTCATGATATGAACTATTTAATAACCCCTTTATTCATTTTCTTTGTCGGCGGGCAGGGCTTGGGCAAGGTTCATCAGCGTCACGGAAGGCGAATGGAAAGAAAAGCTTAAGTGGGGAAGACCCAAGGTAAGTAATTAAGTAGTACTAGCTAGCTAGCTAGCTGCCATCTCTTTAATTATCATGCTTGATTAATTATTATCTGATCAAATTCCATTCTCATAAAGGTCCTGAAGCAGGCGCAGGGGACTGATCTGTGTGCATTCTGCGTTTGCGAGAACATTCGCATGATGGCATCCGAAAGGAGCAGATCTCAAAGACAGGAATGGGTACGCTTGTCAAAACACTATTCACAATTTTTACACCATTATCGATATCTAGTCACACAACTGATACACATGCATATTGATCTCCTTCTTAACAGTTCAGAGAGGTGCGGGAGAAGCTCCTAGAAACGGAGCGCGTAGAAGCACTTCAAGAGGAAATAGCGGGATTTTTGCTCGACCAGGTCATAAATCCGAAGGGAGAATACTATTACCCGCTACCGCCCCCATGAAAACCACTTCCAATTGTCATCGTGCTCCGAAGGCACCAATTAGGCTAATGCCACTGGCTCCGAAAGCAACATGCATATGTAGGAGAAATTGTATATAGCTATACATGTGTGTATGTGTGAATTAATTAATATGATGGTTTGTGAGACATTGATGATATATATATATGCATGATTGGTTCTACTAGAAATTCTATTTATATATATATATATATATATATATATATATATATATATATATATATATATATATATATATATATATATATATATATATATATATGCATAACGTGTACAATGTGTAGTATCGTAAAATACCAGCAAACGAAAAAGAATTAAAATGGAAACACAAAATTAAATGAAAAAGAAATCATAAAACTAAAAAAAAACTTATAGTACCGGTTGGTCTTACCAACCGGTACTAAAGGGCTCCAGGCCCCTGGAGCTGGCTCGTGCCACGTGGTTTCCCTTTAGCACCGGTTCATGCTGAACCGGTACTAAAGGGGGGGCCTTTAGTGCCACACTTTAGTGCCGGTTATGGAACCGGCACTAAAGGGCCTTACGAACCGGTGCTATTGCTCGGTTCTGCACTAGTGAGAGGTGCTCCTCTTATGCCCTAGCCGAATTAACGGGAATGTAGGGCATAAACACAGGATCCAGGCAACCCAGCTTGGCCACGTCTTAAGTCATATTGATGCATATAATGGTGAATAAAAGGCACACATGGAAAATACATGTATGATGGGTAAAAAGCCCTCTAGAGTAAGTTATGTTTAGATTCCGTATAGGAAGCCCCCAGGTATTGCTTGCACACAAAGTGCGGACGGAATAATCCGGGAATCCGCACTGTATTAAATACTTCATGTGAAGAGAAAAAGATCGAGAAAGGAAAAAAAGGGGGGGAGCATAATTGAAAAAGGAGGGTTAAGGAGACGAACACTGAGTTCAGCCCTAGGCGTAGAATCTCCGGAGTCTGGCCGCGTTCCATGGGTTTGGCGCGAGTCTGTTATCAGACGCATTACATAGCGGTACGCTCCTCCAGTGAGAACTTTGTCGATGATGAAGGGGCCTTCCCACTTGGGTTTGAGCTTGTCCTTCTTCTTCTCCGGTAAGCGTAGAACGAGTTCGCCAATATTATAAGTTTTGGCCCGGACTTCTCTGCTTTGGTATCGTTGAGCCTGTTGCTGATAGAATGCGGAACGGGCCTTAGCGACATTGCGCTCCTCCTCTAGGGCATCCAAATTATCATGCCGATCTAACTCGGCTTCCTTCTCTTCATACATGCGTACGCGTGGCGAATCATGTATTATGTCGCAAGCTAGTACTGCTTCCGCACCGTACACCATAAAAAATGGTGTATATCTAGTGGTGCGATTTGGCGTGGTCCGCAGCCCCCAGAGTACGGAGTCAAGCTCCTCGACCCAATGAGTATCCGACTCTGTCAAGGATCGCACTAGTCTGGGTATGATGCCCCTCATGATGAGACCGTTTGCCCGTTCGACCTGGCCATTTGTTTGAGGATGGTAGACGGAAGCATAGTCGAGCTTAATGCCCATTTTGCCGCACCAAGATTTCACCTCATCGGCCGTGAAATTTGAGCCATTATCGGTGATGATGCTGTGGGGGACACTGTATCAGTGTACGACCCCGGATATAAAGTCTATCACTGGTCCGGATTCGGCCGTTTTCACTGGTTTGGCTTCTATCCATTTGGTGAACTTATCTACCATGACCAATAAATATTTTTTTTCTTGTGGCTCCCCCCTTTAAGGGGTCCAACCATATCCAGCCCCCAGACCGCGAAGGGCCAAGTTATGGGGATTGTTTGGAGAGCGGTAGGGGGCATATGACTCTCATTGGCAAAGAGCTGGCAACCGACGCAGTGTTGGACAAGGTCCTGTGCGTCTGCTCGGGCCGTCGGCCAATAGAAACCTGTACGGAAGGCCTTGTTGGCTAGTGCTCGAGCCACGGCGTGGTGCCCGCCCAGTCCGGCATGGATTTCAGCCAAGGCTGCCGCCCTTCCTCTTCGGAGATGCACTTTTGGAGCACTCTGGTGGCACTTTAATAGAGTTCCCCTTCATGGACCTTGTAAGCTTTAGAACGCCGAACGATGCAGTGTGCTTCATTTTTGGTCTTCGGGGAGCTCCTGCCTATTTAGATAGGCCAAGAAAGGCTCAGTCCACAGGGCGATAACAACCATTATTTCGTGGGCTGACGATGTTATTTTGGTGGTGGAGCCTCCGATTATGTCTGATAGTTCAGAATCTGGGGATGTATTCGGATCCATGATGGTATTGCCGGACTCCCCTTCCCATACCATGGATGGCTTGAACAGCCTTTCCAGGAATATGTTAGGTGAGATGGGGTCGCGTTTAGCGCCGATGCGGGCAAGGACATCTGCCGCTTGATTGTTTTCTCGAGCCACGTGGTGAAATTCGAGTCCCTTGAACCAAGCTAACATTTTAAGGATGGCATTATGGTAGGCCGCCATTTTCGGATCCTTGGCATCAAAGTCTTCGTTTATTTGTGATATTGCGAGGTTTGAATCCCCGTGCACCTCTATGTTGAATGCCCATAGAGACTGCCATCCGGAGACCGTGCAACAGAGCCTCATATTCGGCTGTATTATTGGAGTCTGTGTATAATATTTGGCGAACGTATTGGACCGTGTCTCCAGTAGGAGACGTCAGGACTACACCTGCTCCCAGTCCGGCCAGCATTTTAGAACCGTCGAAGTGCATGATCCAGTTAGAGTATGCGTCGTACTCTTTAGGGAGTTCGGCCTCCGTCCATTCGGCGACAAAGTCAGCTAATACTTGCGACTTGATAGCCCGCCGAGGCTTGTATATTATGTCGAACGGAAGGAGCTCAATGGCCCATTTGGCGATCCGGCCCGTGGAATCGCGGTTATTTATTATATCGTTTAGTGGTACTTCCGAGGCCATTGTAATCGAACACTCCTGAAAGTAGTGTTGTAGCTTTCGGGATGCCATGAAGATTGCGTATGCTATTTTTTGATAGTGTGGGTATCGGGATTTGCATGGGGTGAGGACCATGGATACGTAATAAACCGGCTTCTGTAGCGGGAATTTGTATCCGTCAACCTCTCGTTCGACGACGAGGACTGCGTTTACAACTTGATGTGTTGCAGCTATGTACAGTAGCATAGGTTCGCCGATATTTGGCGTTGTTAGGACTGGATTACTGGCCAATAAGGTCTTTATTTCGTCGAGTCCGGCCGCGGCTGCATCCGTCCATAGGAAGTGTTCGGTGCGCCGAGGAAGGCGGTAAAGAGGCAATGCCTTTTCTCCTAACCTGGAGATAAAGCGGCTCAAAGCAGCCATGCATCCAGCTAGTTTCTGGATGTGTTTGAGGTCTATTGGTATAGCCAACTGTGACAAAGCTCGAATCTTTGCCGGACTAGCTTCAATTCCTCTATTTGAAATGATGAAGCCCAGCAGTTTTCCAGAGGGGACGCCGAAAACGCATTTCTCCGGATTCAGCTTGATGTCGTATGTTCATAGGTTGTCGAACGTAAGCCTCAAGTCATCTATTAGGGTTTCAACGTGTCTTGTTTTTATGACTATGTCGTCCACGTATGCCTCCACTGTTTTGCCGATTTGCTTTTCCAGGCACGTTTGAATCATGCGTTGATAGGTTGCTTCGGCATTCTTAAGCCCGAAAGGCATAGTGTTGAAGCAGAAAGGGCCATATGGCGTTATGAAAGCTATTGCAGCTTGGTCGGACTCTGCCATCTTTATTTGATGGTATCCAGAGTATGCGTCGAGGAAACACAGCGAGTCGTGTCCTGCTGTGGCATCGATGATTTGATCGATGCGAGGGAGGGGAAAGGGATCCTTGGGGCAAACCTTGTTAAGGTCTTTGAAGTCGACGCACAGGCGCCAGGATTTGTCCTTCTTTGGTACCATTACCAAGTTCGCCAGCGTATCCGGATGTTTGATATCTCTGATGAATCCGGCCTCAAGTAGCTTGGCTAGCTCCCCCCCCCCCCCATGGCTTGCCGTTTGGGCTCTGAAAATCGCCTTAGGGTCTTTTTGACAGGTTTATATCCCTTTAGTATGTTAAGGCTATGTTTGGCCAATTCGCGCGGGATGCCCGGCATGTCCGATGGATGCCAAGCAAAAATGTCCCAATTCTCGCGTAAGAAGTCTCGCAGCGCGGCGTCCATAGCGGGGCTCAACTGTGTCCCGATGGAAGCTGTCTTCGTGGGGTCCGTTGGGTGGACTTGGAATTTTACTATCTCATCTGCGGGTTTAAATGAGGTGTACTTGGGTCGTTTGTCGAGTATCACGTCGTCCCTGTCCACAATGGCGCGCTGCATTGTTAGTTCTTCAGCTGCTAGGGCTTCGGACAGTGCTTCCAAGGCTAGTGATGCGGTTTTGTTTTCGGCGCAGAGTGCGACGTCCGGATCACTAGCTAGAGTGATGATTCCACTGGGTCCGGGCATTTTAAGCTTCATGTACCCGTAATGGGGTATAGCTTGAAAGCTTGCAAAGGCGTCCCGCCCTAGAAGGGTGTGGTATCCGCTGCTGAAAGGGGCCACTTGGAATACAATTTCTTCGGACCTATAATTCTCTAGGGTGCCGAATACCACATCGAGTGTGATTTTCCCCGCACACCATGTCTCCCGACTAGGAATAATTCCCCTGAAGGTTGTGCCGCTTTGTTCAATGTGGCTTTTATCAATTTCCATCTTCTTGAGCGTTTCTTCATAGATCAAGTTCAATCCTCTTCCGCCGTCCATGAGTACTTTAGTGAGCCGAAAGCTGTCCACTATTGGGCTAAGGACCAGAGCGGCTGGTGCCCGGACGGTCTGGAATTGGGGTTCGTCACTGGCGTTGAAAGTTATAGTAGTGTCGTTCCACGGATTTACTTTTCCCACATGGCAGATTTCAGTAGAGCTTCGATGAGCTCGCTTGCGCCTATTGTTTGAGCCGAAAGTCTCAAAGACTGTTAGTACCGTATTGTGTTCCTTGGCGGGATGTTGTTCTGCTTTATGGCTCTCGAGGAGATCCTCGCCACTTTTAGCTACATGCCAGAGTATCCAACACGCCCTAAGGCTATGGGTTGGTGTTGCATCCGGCGTACTGTGCAGCTTACATGGCCTATTGAGTCACCCTTCCAATACGGTTCCACGCCCTGGGGCGGACTTTGGTTTCTTGGGGATTGAATTGGTTGACTTATGAGAGTTCGGCCATTTAGTTCAGACAAAGGTTTTGGTGAGGGTCATACTATCCCAAAATTCTGCTTGGGTCTTCCAGGCTTTCCATCGCATAGTACTTCTGTACTATGGTTGCCAAGTCCGTAAAGTGTACTATGTCACGGCGACTTATAGCATTAAGGAGTCCTTTGTTCGTGCAGTTTCTACAGAAAAGAGAGACTACGTTCTCCTTGTGGCAGTCCTTGGCCTTGTTAAGAGCAAGGAGGAATCTGGCCCAGTAATGGTGTACCGTCTCCTGGGGCTCCTGCCTGATACGGGAGAGACGGTTTAAGTCCGAGCAAGCATCGTTGGCTGAATCCGGATTCTGATCCGATCTGACGCCCGGGGGCACGGGAAGTTCCGAGCCTGACAGTTCGGGATCTGGAGTATTACCTAATCCCTTCGGCCCAACGCCCGATTCTAAGTCCGGGACCTGGGTCATGTCTTCCTTTCGGTGGGTGTTCGGCTCACTGAGTTCGGTGATCCGGACATAATTCGTCCTCAAAGTTGAGGGGCAACCCACGTGTGGTTCCTCCACTACCGCTATCTCATGGGTGGCCGGCGGGGATCTAATGTCCCTTTGGTCGGGTTTAAGCCCAATCTGGTCATAGTCCATAGCGACTCCCAAAGCAGCGATGCGATCCAAGAGCTCATTAAGGGAGGAGAACTCAATTGGGTCCATCTTTTCGGCAAGCTCCGAATCGATGCGAAAGTTATGCGTGATGACCCGAGAGGCCATCGTCGGCGCGATAGCCGATGGGGCGGTCATAATGAAGCCGCCAAGCCGGAGAGTCTGGCCTACAGCCAGTGCTCCCTCAGAGGTGATGTCGTCCTTGAAAACGAGACGAGCCATCGAGCCTTTGCAGCGACGACATAGAGGAACTCTCAATGAAAGCACCAATGTCGGTGTCAAAACCGGCGGATCTCGGGTAGTGAGTCCCGATCTGTGCGTCTTAGGCTGATGGTAACAGGAAGCAAGGGACACAACGTTTACCTAGGTTCGGGCCCTCTCGATGGAGGTAAAACCCTACTTCATGCTTGATTGATATTGAATATATGAGTAGTACAAGAGTAGATCTACCACAAGGTCGTAGAGGCTCAACCCTAGGAGCTAGCGTATGATGGTATGATTGTAATTGTGATCGGCCTTCTAAGGACCATCCTCTCCGGTTTATATAGACACCGGAGAGGGCTAGGGTTTACATGGAGTCGGTCACAAGGAAGGAAACATAATATCTGGATTGCTAAGCTTGTCTTCCACGCAAAGGAGAGTCCCATCCGGACACGGGCCGAAGTCTTGAGTCTTGTATCTTCACGCTTCAATAGTCCGGACGATGTATATAGTCTGACTATCCGGATACCCCCTAATCCAGGACTCCCTCAGCGGTGCCGCCCTCCGGTGTTGTCAACATAGTCAACAAACGAGAGGAATAAGGAGATGATTGTACATGGTGAGGATGACAGTAGGCACCCAGCAACGGCGCAGTAATTTTGATTTTTCGGGACGGAGAAGGGTATCAACTGGGTTTTGCGGGAGCTGTGACCCGTCTAGCCCAGGCTTTTATTTCATATGTTTAGCACATGACCACCTCAGTTTGTTTTTTTCCTTTCTTAAAATGGCTAGTCAGCTATATTGTTTTTTGCAGAATAACCAATGTAGGCCTACTTGCTTTTCTACGCCCTGCAGGGCCGGAAATCTTTCAAGACGAGGAGGGATGTATTTTGCCTAGAAAATGGGCTAGAAGAAATAAGAAATGGGCTATAAGTAATAATAAATGTGCTGTAAAATGAAAAAATACAAGAAACAGGAAATTAGTTCCAAAATACTTTTTTCTTTCAAATTTTGATATTTTAAATTTCATTATTTTTGTGCATGTAAAATATCATTGAATTTAAATTAAGGTATATTTAGTTTTAAAATTAATTTGAATCTGGCTAGAAATTTCGGCTGTATGCTGTTTGGGACATATTTAGAGGCTGACTTGTGGGTCTACTAGGTTGACGTGTACGAAAGGCTTTGTCAACTTAGTCCACAAACGATTCTAGCAGCAGTGACCATCCAACGGCCATGCTGCTTCTTCAGTATCTGATCTTCTTGCTCCAGCCGCCCAAACCAACGCCAGTGGGACTGCCTGCTCCCGCCTCCTATGGCTGGTTGTGCTGCCGCACAGGCCGCACCGCCCCACCCTACTCCACTACTAGCCAGGCCATTCCTCGACTCACCCATACCTCCTATAATTTTCCGGCAACGGCAGCCGGACCAGTAAACCCTCGTACTCCCCACCTCATGGGCAACCATTGTCGAGTCTTCCCCGGCTCCATGTCATTCCCTTCCTAGGCCTCGCTGTTGTCCACCGCCACGGTGCTCTCGGCGCGGCCTAGTCAACATGGTCAACGAAGGACATCCATCGGACATGGACTGTACATGGAGAGGCCGACAGCTGGGTCCACGGTCGCACACAAGGAAATGGCTCCTTATTATGTGCAAAATAATGATTCCTCCACCTGACATTTCGGACCCACCGGAAGGGCCTCTGTATTTCGCAAACAAAACATGCCCCCCGCTGGCAGGTCGGACCCACCAGCTATATCTTCGCATGCAAGGAAGTGCCTCCTTATTACGCACCAAAAAAATGAATACTCCCCCTGCTAACTGGAACCCAACATAGTGGGAGGCTGACTTGTGGGCCTACCAAGTTGACGGGACGGAGGGCTTTGTCAACTTAGTCAATATGAATGATTCTAGCTCCAGTTACCGTACGATGTTCATCCAACGGCCATAGTGCTTCTTCAACCTCTGGTCTTCTTGCTCCAACCACCCAAACCAGTGCCGGTCGTGTCGCATGCTCCTGCCTCCCACGACCGACTGTGATGCCGTGGAGTCCTCACTGCCCCCTACGACTTCCACCGCTGGCCAGGCCATTCCTCTACTCACCCACACACCATGTTATTCTGCAGCGACGATGGCCTCACACCGCAGCTGTTGGGGATATAACTACTAAGTGTAAACTGCCCAGGAGGGGCTGGTTCACCCTCAACTATATTGAAGCCCACGAAGACCCAGAAGATGGCGCTTTACTGATGAAGCTTAGAGGCCCGGAGCCCAAAGGCGGATTAGGGCCCATAGTGGTAAACCGCCATGGTTATGTAACTTGTATTGTAAGATAGGAAAGGAGAGACCGAGCCGGACACTTGTATGAGCCAGCCTCGGAACCCTGTAAACCGGCCGGGCGTCAACCCGTGTATATAAGGGGATGACCCGGCGGCGGGTCAGGGACAAGAAACAGCAACTCGAGAGCCAGGCATAGCTTGTTTAGCTCCCTGATTATCGAGACCCCAATAATCCCATCATAACTAGACGTAGGCCTTTACCTTCATCGAAGGGGCCGAACTAGTATAAAGCCCTCGTGTCCTTTGTCTGGTTTAACCCTTTTAAGCTAACCCGTCGCGATGGCTCCATGACTAAGTCCTTTCACGAGGACATCTGACGTGATATTTCCACGATGGCGCCCACCGTGGGGCTATTGCATGATGGTTACGAGTTCTTGAAGGGCAACTTTGAAGGACTCAAAGGGTACGCGGTTGGCCGGATGACCAAGAGTCATCGCGGCAAGCTCTACATCGACGACGCAGCATGGGGCCCCGAGGCCGGCTCAATTGAGTGCGGGTACCGGGTCCCCTTTGGCAGAATTCACGTCTTCATTGGCAAGATCGGCGAACCGGGCACTGAGCCGGACATCTGCACCGACCTCGTCGAGATGGCTCAGCGTGCAAGCCCCGCTCGGATTCAGCCCGCCATGAAGCGTGCGTTCGTGGGATGTGTCCACGGGATCGGATCTGAACCGGTGTCTGAAGGTGAGACGGTTGCTTATTCCAACGGCGAATCCTCTGCTGGAGAAACCAAATCCCTGTACCAAGGTCATGACGGTGTGTTTGAAGGGTATTCCGATGGCACCAGTATTCCGGAATTTCTTGAACCGCCGAACCGAGTCGGAATCTTCATGGCCAGAACATAGCCAACTTTGCAAAATTCTACTCTGTGGCGTCTGGACCGGTAGCAGGGGCAGGAGGCTTCGCGCGCCGGCGGGCTCAAGTTCTCTCTGTTTTGATGGATGCCTGGGCGACCTTGTTGACCACGGCAGTTACTCCGGCGACACAGGATTAGCACAATGCGGACGTTGCGAGGCTGAAGGATCAGATAACACAGGCCAAAGAGGATTTGGTGGCTGAGGAGATCAGGATGGCTGAGGAACGGGCCGCTTTAGATGCCCAGGCGCAGAGGATTCAAGCCGAGAATTATCGACTTTTGATGGATCAAAACGCTTCGAATCAAGTATTCAGGAGGAGACATCAATCTCGCTTGCCGGCGGATTACAATGCGATGAATCTCTTTGATACGCCAGGAGCAGGGACTAGCAATCCGGCAGCAGTGAACCGGACTATTGTGCCAAGGACCGGAGCGCCGGATCAACCTCGAGTGATGGGTCCACCTCGACGAACGGACAACCCGCCACGGTATACCACACCCCGTCGGGTCACTTCTCTACCCCTTTGGACATTATGATAGCAGCAGCATCTCGGCTGGCAGCTATTCCGATAGAGGGTGAATCGCCAGCGGCGATTGAGACACGGCGGGCCAGGGATCTTCTTCAAATGGCTATGACGCAGCAACAAGCTTACTCGTATAGCCGAGACAGGATTCACACGACCCCACATCCGAGCAAAAGCTATAGCAGGCATATAGATGAACCGGAGGTGTCCAGCAGTGCGCGGCACCGTATTGTCCCTCAAGGACCCAATCCGGTGCGTGGTGAGGTGAACGCTCAGGACGTGGTGGACAATGGCAGAGCATGAAGGGAGGTCGCTTTAGCAGCACATCATACGGGCCGTTATCAACCCGCCCCGGTTCAGCCAGCAGTGTCAGTAGACCGAGGCACCGGGCTTGCTTTCAGTTCTTGGGGAGTGCCGTGTCTCATTTCGGCTCTCCGTAATGTGCGGCTTCGTAAAGATTTCAAGGGTCCATGTAAGGTGCCTAATTACACCGCTGATCAACCGCCTAAGGCATGGGTGGAAAGTTATGAGATGGCAATGGAGATGCTGGACGTAGATGAAGCGGCTTGCGCAAAGTACTTCACGATGATGTTGGAGGGAACAGCCCGTACATGGTTGAAGAACTTGCCAGCTAACTCCGTCGAGTCATGGGACCAGTTGAAGGCCCAGTTTATAGCCAATTTCAAGGACACATGTAAACAACCTATGTCCATTGTGGATCTGGATGCCTGTGTTCAAGGGGAGAATGAGTCAACAACTCATTGGGTGAGCCGGGTTTCAGAAGTTTTGCATTCATCAGACCGGATTAATGCTGGCCAAGCAATCATCACGCTGGAACGTAATTGCCGGCTTAAGTCACTGAAGATGAAGTTGGGACGGCTCAAGCGCCACTGCAATGACATGGGAACCCTTATGCCCGCCTTGGTCAAATATGCCGATTCTGATAATACCAAGGATACCGATTCTGATGAGGAGAAACCGGAGAAGGGAAAGAAGAACAGCGGTGCAAAGGGACAGCAGCACAACCATGGAGGCCATGGGAATAATGGTAAGCGCAAAGCGGATTCAGATTTTGTGGCTAACGCTAATGTGCAGCGTCGTAAGGGTAAATCGCCCCAGCATGGTGGCGGAATGAATATGGAGCGTTTGTTAAACCAGCCCTGCCTAAAGCATGGGACCAAGGAGGTTCCTGCAACACATCTTTGGAAGGATTGTCACATTATGAAGGAGTTCAAAAACTCTGATCTTTTCCGGTATGATCAGGGTCCATCGGGCGGTTCAGGTCCAGGTTTTCATATGGCGGCGGTTCAAACTCTGGATTTCAGAATAATCAGGGTAACCAGAACAACCAAGGTGGCAATAACCAACAGAATAATCAAGGAAATCAGCAGCAGTCGGGTTATCAGAGTCACCCAAAGCAGTTGAATGGTGGGCAGTATCATGTGTTCACCACTAGTTTGTGCAAGCGTGATCAGAAGCTTCACAAGAGGGCAGTTAATACTGTTGAACCAGCAGTACCACGTTACCTGCGGTGGTCCGAGCAACCCATTGTGTGGAGCAGAGAGGATCATCCGCCCCGGGTTGACAATCCGGGTCACCTGGCTTTGGTGGTGGCACCTCAGGTGGGAGGTTATAAGTTCACCAAAGTGCTTATGGATGGAGGGAGCAGTATCAACATTCTGTTTTATGAGACCTTCCATCGCATGGGGTTGACAGACAAGAGTCTTAAACCTTCAAACACTGTTTTTCATGGTGTAGTACCAGGTAAATCGGTATATCCTGTTGGCAAGATCGCTTTGGAGGTTGTGTTTGGTGATGAGCATGACTCCCGGTCTGAAACATTGACCTTTGAGGTGGTGAGGATCCAGAGCCCGTACCACGCACTGTTTGGACGGCCGGCTTATGCAAAGTTCATGGCAAGGCCCTATTATATTTATTTGCAGCTCAAGATTTCGGGTCACAAGGGGACCATCATGGTTCACGGAAGTCGTAAGATCGCTTTGGATTACGAGGAAGGTTATGCGGCCTATGCTAAGTCGGTTTGTGCTACAGAGGAGTTGAAGTTCTATAAACACAATGTTGATCCGACAGATATGACCCCTTTGAAGAAACCCACAACTGAGCATGACCCGAACTTGACATTCAAACCGGCTGATGAGACTAAACTTGTTGACTTTGTTCCTGGCGATTCATCCAAATAGTTTAGCATTAGCATAAATCTGGATCCGAAATAGGAAAGGGCACTCATCGAGTTCATCCGTGAGAACCAGGACATTTTTGCATGGAAGCCTTCTGACATGCCAGGTGTACCGAGGGAACTCGCTGAGCACACTCTCAATATTGATCCCAAGTTTAAACCGGTCAAGCAATTTCTTCGCCGCTTTGACGAGGAGAGACGCAAGGCAATTGGTGAGGAGGTAGCCCGGCCGTTGGCTGCTGGGTTTATTGTTGAAGTGTTTCACCCTGAGTGGTTGGCTAATCCGGTGCTTGTTCTTAAGAAAAATGGCACTTGGCGCATGTGTGTGGACTACACAGATTTGAACAAAGCTTGTCCGGCCGATCCTTTTTCTCTCCCGCGTATTAATCAGATCATTGATGCAACGGTGGGTTGTGAGCGTTTGAGTTTCTTAGATGCTTATTCAGGCTATCATCATATCAAAATGGCAGTTAAGGACCAGGAGAAGACCGCCTTCATCACACCGTTTGGAGCCTTCTGCTATGTTTCTATGACCTTTGGGATCAAGAGTGCCCAGGCAACTTATCAGCGGTGTGTGCAAAATTGTCTTCACACTCAGATTGGGCGCAATGTTCATGCCTATGTTGATGACATTATGGTAAAGTCCAAGAAGAAGGAGACATTGATAGAGGATCTCAAGGAGACCTTTGACAATCTGCGTGTTTACAAGATGATGCTCAATCCGGACAAGTGTGTTTTTGGTGTTCCGGCAGGCAAGCTTCTAGGTTTTCTGGTGTCCAACAGAGGCATTGAGGCTAATTCGGAGAAGATCAAAGCGATTATATCTTTGGCTAAACCGGCGTGCATCAATGATGTTCAGCGTCTGGCAGGTCGAATTGCAGCCCTAAGCCGGTTTATTAGCCGCTTGGGAGAGAAGGCAATCCCTCTATATCAGATGTTGAAGAAAACAGACACCTTTGTCTGGAGTGATGCGGCTAATGCGGCGTTTGAAGACTTGAAGCGGCAATTGGCTGAACCGCCGGTCCTTGCTGCTCCGGTTGACAAAGAACCTTGTTATTGTATGTGGCTGCTAATGCCCGTGCTGCCAGTGTGGCAATTGTGGTGGAGCGCAAGGAGGCTGGCAAGGAATATCCGGTTCAATGGACGGTTTACTATATCAGTGAGGTGCTCATCGAGTCAAAGCAGCGATATCCGCATTGGTAGAAGCTGGTATATGGAGTTTTTATGGCAAGTTGGAAGCTCAAACAATACTTTCAAGGCCATCCCATTACAGTGGTCAGTTCAGCTCCTTTGGGCGATATAATTCAGAACAGGGAGGCAACTGGCCGGGTTGCCAAATGGGCAATTGAGCTTGGTCCCCATGGGTTGAAGTATATGCCTCGAACAGCCATTAAATCTCAAGCACTTGTTGACTTCATCAATGATTGGACCGAGTTACAAGCACCAGAGGATAAACTGGATAATACATACTGGACTATTCACTTTGATGGATCTAGGCAATTGGAGGGCTTGGGGGCTGGAGTTGTCCTTACTTCCCCTCGAGGTGATAAAATTCGTTATGTCCTCCGTTTAATGTTCCCCTATACTAACAATGCAGCTGAGTATGAGGCTTTACTCCACGGGCTCCGTGTGGCCAAGGAGATGAATTTAAGCCGGGTACGATGCTTTGGAGACTCTGATCTGGTGGCCCAGCAAGTTTCTGGCACTTGGGATTCAAAGGATCCACTCATGGTGGCTTACAGACGCGAGGTGGATATTGTGGCGGGTCACTTTAAAGGGTACCAGATTGAGCATATTGATCGGCATAAAAACGAAGCGGCAGACGCTTTGAGCCGACTGGGATCTCAGCGTAAACCGGTACCTCCCAATACCTTTCTAGATATCTTGCATAACCCGTCTATTAAGTTGCCTACAGAGGAGGATTTAGCTGTTCCTGATCCGGAGGCCCAATTGGTGGCCGCTTTACATGTTGTTCTGGATTGGACGGTTCCGTATTTGACGTACATGAATTGGGGCGAGTTACCAGATGATGAAGTTCTGGCCCGACAGATAGTCCGGTGATCCAAGTCCATGGTTATTCACAATGGAGAGTTACACCGCTGCAGCGTTTCAGGCGTATTTCAGCGTTGTGTTTCTCCTGAAGAAGGCCAAGAGATCCTACGGTAAATTCATGAAGGGGGTTGTGGTCACCATGCCGGTTCAAAGTCCCTGGTTGCTAAAGCTTTTCGTCATTGGTTCTACTGGTTGACAGCTCATGCTGATGTGGAGGATCTGGTAAAGCGGTGGGACGCTTGTCAGAAGTTTTCACGCCGAGCTCATGTTCCGGCTCAAGAATTAAGGATGATTCCTATCACTTGGCCGTTTGCCACTTGGGGGCTTGATATGGTGGGACCCTTTAAGCGCTCCAAGGATAAGAAGACCCACCTGCTGGTGGCGGTTGACAAATTCACTAAATGGGTTGAAGCGGAGCCTGTCAGCAAGTGTGATGCGGCTACAGCGGTTCAATTTCTCAAAAAGATTATCTTCCGCTTTGGCTTTCCACGCAGCATCATCACGGATAATGGCACAAACCTTTCTAAAGGTGAGATGGAGGATTTCTGTCAGAGAGAGCACATCCGGCTTGACTTAGCATTCGTGGTGCACCGCCATTCCAATGGTCAAGCAGAGAGAGTCAATCAAGAAATCTTGAAGGGTATCAAACCCCGGCTCATGGTTCCTTTAAAGCAGACGCCGGGTTGTTGGGTGGAGGAATTGCCTTCTGTGTTATGGAGCATCAACACCACCCCTAATAGATCGACGGGTTACACACCTTTCTTCATGGTATATGGGGCAGAGGTGGTCCTCCCAAGTGATATTCGTCATGATTCGCCCCGGGTTGCCAATTATCTTGAAGCGAACAATGAGCAAGCACGCCAGGAGGCGTTGGACCTGTTAGATGAAAAACGGGATATGGCTTTGGCTCGTTCGGCGGTGTATCAGCAAGACCTACGGCGTTATCACAGCCGCCGGGTTAAGACAAGAACCTTTCAAGAAGGCGACTTAGTGCTCCGGCTCATCCAGGATCAGACCGATATGCACAAGTTATCCCCACCTTGGGAAAGGCCCTTTGTGGTCAGCAAAAATCTGCACAACGGATCATACTACCTCATTGACGTTCGAGACAACTCACACAGTTTTGAGGAGGAGACCCGGCGGCCGTGGAACATAGCTCTCCTTCGGCCTTACTATACTTGAGCCATAGGCTACTCTTATGTACATATTTCGACAATGTATATATTATGATCAATAAAATAGACCAGCATCCTTGCTATAAGCAGGGCCTCTGCTGTTTTTTCTCAAATATCTTTTGAGTTACATGGGGGCTTCAGCTGACAAAGCGGAGTACTACCTGTTAAACCGGCTATCATGCCACAATACAGCTTGGGAGCTTCACACCCAAGGGGCCAAAGAGAGTCTGGATGCTATGCACAGCTCAAACATAGGCACCCAATGAGCACAACTCACAAAGTTACTTGGGGGCTCTTTCTGTAAAGTAACAAAGAGATTGAAAGGACCCTTGTAGCTGGGTATCGACCCACGGCTTGGAAGCCTGGTATATTTACCTAAAACCCTGGGTTAACCTGCCTTCATCAAGTAAGCCACTCCTATCCAGGTAATCCTGGCATGACCCGTCGAACGTTTGACAGTTACTCTCATTGAGACCCTGAACTTGTCAAAATTAAAATGACGATTGGTTAGTTGGAGGCCCATCTTAAAAGGCTTTGTTAAATGGTTTAACTCAGCGGCCTGGCAGCCCATGAAAAGCCTCGTATTTGGGCCTGGCAGCCCTCGAAAAGCCTCGACTACACGTTTTATCTGCCTTTGTCAAGATTTTTCTTTTTGATGAATTTTATCTTGAACTAGTATCTTTTGATCAGGTCTGGCTTTTCAGTTATCATACTGACCCGGTGTTGGTTAACCAGGATTGGCTTTCAACTACAAGTTGTTAGGCCTTATTATTAAACCGGTATTTGTTAACCCGGCTTGGCTGTCAACTCACACTTGTCAGACCTTATTATTGTAATATCCCAAATTTTCAATTTGGAATGTTATACATTAGATCATCAATGAATATCATATTTTATTTGCTTTTGGGTTTTGATCCAAGAAATTCTACGCAACTCAAGGACCCACGGAGAGAGTTGGGGATTTCGTTATTTTCATATTTGAGTTTTCTCAAATTTTGGGACTAGGATCATTTGATTTTATTTATTTTATCATCAATTATTTCTATTACAAAAATATGAGAGAGGGAATAAAATGACTTTCCCAAAATAAAGAAATATTGAGGATTTAATAATAAAATCAAATAAGATTTTATTTCGGAGTTTTTCGATATTTTATTTGAATTTAGGAAAAATATGTGTTTTTCAAAATTGCATTTAGGCCCCAAATAAATGTTCACTTTGTCGGACTTGATTTTAGAAGTCCGGGAAAATTTATTTCGGGATTTTTGGAGTCCTTTAGTATTTCTTTTTATTTCCTTTTTGAGCGTAATTATTTAAAAAAAACGAACCGACTTCGGGCCGTACCCGAGCGGGACACCGCCCGGGGGCAGCCTTTAAATAGCCGCCGCCCGAGCCGCCCCAGCCCAACAGCCCCGCCGCCAGCCCACCCGCGCCTAACCCTAACCCTAGCCCGCCGCCGCCGCCGCCGCCGGACGCCGCCGCCGCCGCCGCCGGACGCCGCCGCCGCCGCCGCGACCCGCCGCCCGAGGTTCGCCGCCGCCTCGTTTTTCACGCAGTTTTTTTTAAACCGATCGGTTTTCCGTCGGTTTTATTTTCGGGTTTTCTTTTGTTTCGGTTTTGTTATTAGATCGGTTTTATTAGCGAGCGTTCACTCGTTCGTTCGTTTTAACGACCATGTTCATCGTTTAGATCTGGAAAACGAACGTTCGTTCGTTAACCCGTTCGTCGTTTTTCTTTTTCTCGGATTTTCCGCGGTTATTTTTTGATCGCGATTTCTGATTCGATTTTAGTTTTAGTCTAACTTTTCGCTCGTTTATCGGTATCAGGCGATTCAAGTGCCTGGAGTTTCGTCTCGAAACTCTCCATCCGTTTAATCAACTTGAACAAGTTTTTGCTGCTGTAAAAATTGACTTAGATCCAGATTAGTAGAACGAAGTTGTTTTTCTTCGCCGTTGGACTTTCGTATCTTCGTTTGATTTGGTTCTTTTTGCAAACTGGAGTTCTTAAGTTGGACTTTCTGGTTAGATCTCTTATTTGAGTTTTACCTGTGCATTAGATGAGTACTTATGTATGCTTGTTTGTTTGTCTGTGATAGAATACCCGGAGTGCGCCGCCTGTTACTTCGAATCTCTAGGTTTCGCGGATCATCAGCAAGGCAAGTAACACTTTGATCATACCTCTTTTACTACCTAGTTTTATTGCATTAGGTCAATCCTCAAACATTGCATGATTTGGATCTAATTAAACTATGGGATGGGAAGTAGCTGAGGTAGTACCTATTACCTGTTTTACTATCAAACCTTTGGGAGTTACTTCTACGTTTGCTTATTATGCCATGTTATGCTAGTAGACGTGGATTGGGTGAGTCATATCCATGACAGATGTGAGTTTTGTTAATTTAATGGTTTATCTAAGGTGGCAACTTAAATACACATCTGGGTGGATTGAGGCACCTGGGTTTCCAGGACTTGCCTGTTTCTTTTTGGACCGCCACCCAGGCTCAAAGGGATCATGAGATTATTCATGCTAGAAACTTACGTGTGCAGCCACAAGCCATTATGGGCTCTGGCGTAGTTGATTAAGTCATGCGAACTCTTACAGGGTAGACTAGCAGATGTAGGGAAAAGTAGGTGTACCGGTCTATCCATCGTAAGGTGCTAGCACTTCTGAAAGACTATGTCTCGGTCATCCGTTTCTCAAACACCATGTAGTGCGAGAAATCCAATGGAGGCGGTCGAGTCTTGTGGGGAAAAGTGCGCAAACCTCTGCAGAGTGTACAAACTAATCATGATTAGACGTGTCCCCGGTTATGGACGTTTTGAGTATCTAGTACTTGGATATCATGTGAATCTCATCATGTTACTCTAAATTAATGATTGTTGGGTTTTAATGATGATTACTTTAATTGGGATTGAGGATGCTGTCAACCATTCTCACTGTTTAACAACTACAATGATAGTTAAATTAAATTTATTCCTTTGCAGTAGGGAAAAATTGGCTTTACGCAAAATAGTAACCATAGAACTTTCCACCAGCCAAATATGCATGTAGTATAGCTTATTCTTTCATTACTCTCTATGTGTTACATTGCTAGCATATTCCATGTGCTGACCCGTTTTCGGGCTGCAACGTTCATGTTGCAGACTTTTCAGACGACGAGTAAGGTGCCTTTAGGTCATGGTCCTATACTCAGTGATGCCGTTGGAGTTGATGGACTCACTTATCTTCCAAGCCTTCCGTTGTTATTGTTATTAGATGGCCTTAAGCCATATTTATTGTAATAAGCTCTCTTTGGAGACATTCGATGTAATAAGTGTGTGATTGCTACTCTGTTATAAATCCTTCAAGTACTGTGCGTGTCAGCATTACTGATCCAGGGATGACACTGATGCACAGAGATCAGACTGTCTGAGGTCTGGTCACTACAAAGATGGTATCAGAGCACACGCTGACTGTAGGAAACGACCACTAAGCAAAAGCCCTAGAATGCTACTCTCTTCTCATTTCTGACTCCTCCTCTTTTCTATTCTTTAGGATGGCGGATGCAAGGAACAAGTTCATGCAACCGGATGGAGATACACCCTTTGGACGAGACCTGAAGGAAGTCACCAAGTACTTGAAGATCGGAGTACCAAGCTTCACCAGAACCTACAACGCCACTTTACCTAAAGAGGAGCGCTGGATGATTCAAGTTCAAATTCCAGGAAGGACGTTCATGCCCGTCACTGAGACCATAGAGTTTTCCTTTGATGCGCCAACCTGGAGCCTAGGAAAGAGCATGGCAGCCCACATTACCATGGGGCGTATTGGAGAAGTCTATCACAAGGAACTTAAGGATACTATCTACCAGATTTGTGGGCACCGAGATGAGCAATGGGAGATGGTCAGCACCCGGAAGGACCGCTCAATTGCAGTTTTCATCCAGGAGTTGAACCAGCACATTCAACGCCAAGAGAACCAAATGTGCGCAGGGATGATGGATCTGAAGAAGGCCATGGTCAAAATCACGGAACTGGAGGAAGAACTCAAGTCTACACGTGATGGATACGAGGAGGAAATAGCAACACTAGTTGAGAAGAGCGATGATCTAAAGAAGAAGCTGAAAGTCTTTATGGGATTTCCTGCGACGGAAGAAGAAGATGAAGATTTCACATGCCCAGAGAACCACATCATCATTGACAACGCCGACGCGGACCCAGAATAGTGATGATGATTATGTTGATGAAGCTGGAGCAAATATCATGGAGTCTTCAATGGAGCAGTTTTTCTAGTCGACTACCATAACAGTAGTAGTGTTCCACCATGTATCTAGTATAGTTCACACACCTTTTTGCGATAGTTCTAGACCGATTGTATGCCCTTGTTTGATTGAATGAAGTGATTTTGTGTGCATTTGCCTCATGAGCATTTGGGTAGTGTTTTCTCTTTAGACCTCATTCTATTCTTAATTCTCATCTTTTCTAAAACCCTGAGATGCCTCCGAGACGTGACAATGGATTTCCACCGGAGCTCACCTAGTTGATCCAGCAGCAAAATGCATTGATGCAGATACTAGTCCAGAATCAGAATCAGGGGAACAACAGCAACAACAATCCACCACCGCCACCACCTGTTGATCACTTAACCCATTTTCTTAGGCTGAATCCGCCGGTGTTCTCCAATAGCACCGAGCCGATAGTAGCAGATGATTGGCTCCACAAGACAGGGAGGGATTTGACCACTGCAGGTTGCACAGCTGCAGAGAAGGTGCGATTTGCCGCACACTAGCTTGATGGACCCGCAGCAGCATGGTGGGAGAATTTTACAGCCACTTACCCTGTAGACACTGTCACATGGGATCAGTTTCAGCAGGCGTTCTGTACTGCCCATGTTTCAGCAGGAGCTATGGCCATGAAGAAGCGTCAGTTTCACAACTTGCACCAAGGAGGACGGACAGTTGGCCAGTATGTGGATGACTTTAGTAAACTAGCACCTTATGCCCCAGATGACGTTGCTACAGATGCAGCTAAGCAGGAGAAGTTTCTGGAAGGGTTGAATGATGAGCTGAGCATGCAGTTGATGGTAGCAAATTTCAACAACTACCAGGAGTTGGTAGATCGTGCTCTTATGATTGAAGGGAAGCAGCAGCAGATTGAAAACCGCAAGCGGAAGTACGGACAGGGGAAGTACAATTCTGGAGCTCAACAGAAGCCCCGTCTTACCCCTAAACCGGGAGTTCATTTTCAGCATACCCATGGAGGAGGTAGCTCGCACAACCATAATGGCCCCAAAAATGATAATGGGAATGGAGGAAGCAACGGCCAGAACCGTACCACCCTAGCAACCCCAGCCAAGAGAGACCTGAGCCAAATCACCTATTATAAGTGTTCAAAGACTGGACATTATGCCAATGAATGTCCTGAAGGCCAGAATGGCAATGGAAGCTCTGGAAAGAAGCCGAACCCTTTCAACAGGGGACAGGTGAACCACGTTAACGTGGAGGAGGTTGAAGCTCAGCTTGATGCAGTAATAGGTAAGTTTTTGGTTAAGTCATTTACTGCGCTTGTTCTTTTTGATACTGGTGCATCGCATTCATACATATCGAGGGGATTTGTGGATAAGTATAGCCTGCCCACTAGAGTTCTAAAAAAACCCATGTTAGTAACCTCACCAGGAGCAGAGTATATGGCCAGTCGAGGATGTTTTCAAGTTCCGCTGGGAATAGGCAAGCATGTTTTCCCCTCAGATTTAATCGTTTTGGAATCTCAAGGTTTGGATGTAATTCTGGGTATGGATTGGCTATCAATGTATGGAGGAAACATTGATTGCGCCAGTAAGTCGATTCTGCTTACTACCCCAGAAGGGAAAAGGATAAAGTATGTATCCAGGCATGAGCCGAGGAGGATGCACGTAAATTCCTTATCAGGAGTTGTGTAGGAGGAAGTACCAGTGGTGAAGGATTTTCCTGATGTATTCCCGGAAGAGTTGCCAGGCATGCCACCAGATAGAGACATCGAGTTTTTGATTGAACTTTTGCCAGGCACAGGGCCGATATCCAAGAGACCATACAGGATGCCAGCAAAGGATTTGGAGGAGATTAAGAGTCAGATTAAGGAGTTACTGGATAAAGGTTATATTCGCCCAAGTTCTTCACCTTGGGGATCACCAGTACTTCTAGTGGAGAAGAAGGATGGATCCTTGATGATGGTTGTTGATTATCGAGGATTGAATGTCGTAACCATCAAGAATAAGTACCCACTGCCGATGATCAATGATCTGTTTGACCGCTTGCAAAGAGCAAAGGTGTTTTCCAAGATTGATTTGCAATCAGGATATCATCAGTTGAAGATTCGAGAGCAGGATATACCTAAGACGGCTTTTACCACCAGGTATGGGTTGTACGAGTACACCGTTATGTCATTTGGTCTGACTAACGCACCTCCCTATTTCATGAACATGGTGAACAAAGTATTTATGGAGTTCCTGGATAAGTTCGTCGTAGTGTTCATTGATGATATTTTGGTTTATTCAAAGAACGAAGAGGAGAATAAAGAACATTTGCGATTAGTACTTGAGAAGCTCAGGGAGCATCAGTTATATGCCAAGTTTAGTAAATGTGAGTTTTGGTTGAAGGAAGTGGGATTTCTTGGACACGTTATATCCGGAGAAGGAATAGCGGTTGACCCCACCAAGGTTATCACTATGACCAATTGGGAAGCACCAACAACAGTTGGAGAGATCCGGAGTTTTCTTAGACTCGCCGGATACTACCGGAGATTTATCGAGAACTTCTCGAAGATTGCGAAGCCTATGACAGAATTGCTGAAGAAGGATACTAAGTTTATATGGACTGAAGAGTGTGAGGCTAGTTTCCAGGAATTGAAGAAGCGTTTGGTCACCTCACCAGTGTTGATTTTGCCAGACCAGACCAAGGATTATGAGGTATATTGCGACGCTTCACGTCGAGGACTTGGAGCAGTGCTTATGCAGGAGGGAAGAGTTGTTTCGTATGCTTCATGACAACTGAAACCCCACTAATTGAATTATGCCACACATGATTTGGAGTTGGCAGCCGTAGTGCATGCATTGAAAACATGGAGACATTTCCTTATTGGAAACCATTGTGAGGTGTACACGGATCACAAAAGTTTGAAGTACATTTTCACGCAGAAGGAGTTAAACCTCAGACAAAGGAGATGGTTGGAGCTCATCAAGGATTATGATATGAGATTGCATTACCATCCCGGAAAGGCTAATGTGGTAGCTGACTCATTAAGCCGTAAGAGCCATGTCAATACACTAATGACGGGAGAGTTGCCAAAGGAGTTAGCCAAGGATCTTCATGAACTATGTTTAGAAATTGTTCTGAGGGGCTATGTAACAGCATTGGAGATTCAGTCAACTTTGATGGATAGAATCAGAGAAGCTCAGAAGAATGACAAGGAGATTGCCTCTATAAAAGAGAAAATGAGCGAAGGAAAGGCTAAAGGTTTTCGTGAGGATGAACACGATACCCTATGGTTTGAAGACTGTGTATATGTGCCTAATGACCCAGAGATCAGGAAGTTGATTCTGCAAGAAGCACATGATTCACCGTATTCGATTCACCCAGGAAATACCAAGATGTATTTGGATTTGAAGGATACATTCTGGTGGACCGGAATGAAGAAAGACATTGCGGAGTACGTAGCAGTTTGCAATGTATGTCAAAGAGTAAAAGCAGAGCATCAAAAGCCAGCAGGATTGCTACAGCCATTGCCGATACCCGACTGGAAGTGGGATAAGTCAGGCATGGATTTTATCACGGGATTACCAAGGACTCGTTCCGGCTATGACTCAATTTGGGTTGTAGTTGATCGGTTGACGAAGGTAGCACATTTCATCCCAGTAAAGACCACTTACACCAGTGCTAATTGGCCAAGATATACATGACCAGGATCGTCAGTTTGCATGGAGTTCCGAGGAGTATCGTATCAGATAGAGGGACCCAGTTTACTCAAAGTTCTGGAAGCAGTTGCACGAGACTTTGGGTACCAGGCTAGAGTTCAGTACAGCTTTTCATCCACAAATAGATGGACAGACCGAGAGAGTCAATCAGATTTTGGAGGATATGCTGAGAGCTTGTGCGCTAGATTATGGATCAAGTTGGGATGACAATTTTGCCATATGCAGAGTTTTCTTACAACAACAGCTATCAAACCAGTTTGAAAATGGCCCCTTTCAAAGCCTTGTACAGAAGGAGGTGCAGGACACTGTTGTCATGGGACGAGGTTGGAGACCGCCAGTTGTTTGGACCTGATTTGATTAAGGAGTCTGAACAGAAGGTGAAGTTGATTCGCGATAGGCTCAAGGTAGCCCAGTCCAGGCAGAAGAGCTACGTAGATTCTAAACCCAAGGAGACAGTCTATGAAGTCGGAGACTGAATTTACCTTCGAGTATCACCACTTCGGGGAATTAAGCGTTTTGGAGTCAGGGGAAAGTTAGCGCCCCGATTTGTAGGACCATACCGAGTTTTGGAGCGTATGGGAGAAGTGGCCTACAAGTTGGAATTACCCGAAGAATTGTCAGGAGTTCATGATGTATTTCACGTTTCTCAGTTGAAGAAGTGTCACGCAGAGATGGCTGACATACCGTTGAGAGACACAGTGACGTTGGAAGCAATTCAGTTGGATAACAATTTGACCTATGAGGAGAAACCAGTTAAGATTCTCGAGTTTGCCAGCAGAGTCACCCGCAGCAAGGTTATCAAGTTCTGTAAGGTTCAGTGGAGCCACCACTCAGAGGACGAAGCCACTTGGGAACGAGAGGAAGATTTGCTCAAGGACCACCCTCACCTATTTTCTAGCCAACCCGAATCTCGAGGGCGAGATTCATCTTAAGGGGGTAGGTTTGTAACATCCCAAATTTTCAATTTGGAATGTTATACATTAGATCATCAATGCATATCATATTTTATTTGCTTTTGGGTTTTGATCCTAGAAATTCTACGCAACTCAAGGACTCACGGAGAGAGTTGGGGATTTCGTTATTTTCATATTTGAGTTTTCTCAAATTTTGGGACTAGGATCATTTGATTTTATTTATTTTATCATCAATTATTTCTATTACAAAAATATGAGAGAGGGAATAAAATTACTTTCCCAAAATAAAGAAATATTGAGGATTTAATAATAAAATCAAATAAGATTTTATTTCGGAGTTTTTCGATATTTTATTTGAATTTAGGAAAAATATGCATTTTTCAAAATTGCATTTAGGCCCCAAATAAATGTTCACTTTGTCGGTCTTGATTTTAGAAGTCCGGGAAAATTTATTTCGGGATTTTTGCAGTCCGTTTAGTATTTCTTTTTATTTCTTTTCTGAGTGTAATTATTTAAAAAAAATGAACCGACTTCGGCCGGTACCCGAGCGGGACACCGCCTGGGGGCAGCCTTTAAATAGCCGCCGCCCGAGCCGCCCCAGCCCAACAGCCCCGCCGCCAGCCCACCCGCGCCTAACCCTAACCCTAGCCCGACGCCGCCGCCGCCACCAGCCGCCGCCGCCGCCACTACGACCCGCCGCCCGAGGTTCCCCGCCGCCTCGTTTTCACGCAGTTTTTTTTTGAAAACCGATCAGTTTTTCGTCGGTTTTATTTTCGGTTTTTTTAGATTCGGTTTTGTTATTAGATCAGTTTTATTCGGTTTAGTTTAATTAGCGAGCGTTCGCTCGTTCATTCATTTTATCGAACGTGTTCATCCTTTAGATCTGGAAAATGAACGTTCGTTCGTTAACCCGTTCGTCGTTTTTCTTTTTCTCGGATTTTCCGCGGTTATTTTCAGATCGCGATTTCTGATCCGATTTTAGTTTTAGTATAACTTTTCGCTCGTTTATCGGAATCAGGCGATTCAAGCGCCTGGAGTTTCATCTCGAAACTCTCTATCCGTTTAATCAACTTGAACAAGTTTTTGCTACTGTAAAAATTGACTTAGATCCAGATTAGTAGAACAAAGTTGTTTTTCTTCGCCGTTCGACTTTCGTATCTTCGTTCGATTTGGTTCTTTTTGCAAACCGGAGTTCTTAAGTTGGACTTTCTGGTTAGATCTCTTATTTGAGTTTTACATGTGCATTAGACGAGTACTTATTGTATGTTTGTTTGTTTGTCTGCGATAGAATACCCGGAGTGCGCCGCCTGTTACTTCGAATCTCTAGGTTTCGCGGATCATCAGCAAGGCAAGTAACACTTTGATCATACCTCTTTTACTACCCAGTTTTATTGCATTAGGTCAATCCTCAAACATTGCATGATTAGGATCTAATTAAACTGTGCGATGGGAAGTAGCTGAGGTAGTACCTATTACCTGTTTTACTCTCAAACATTTGGGAGTTACTTCTACGTTTGCTTATTATGCCATGCTATGCTAGTAGACGTGGATTGGGTGAGTGATATCCATGACAGATGTGAGTTTTGTTAATTTAATGGTTTATCTAAGGTGGCAACTTAAATACACATCTGGGTGGATTGAGGCACCGGGGTTTCCAGGACTTGCCTATTTCTTTTTGGACCGCCACCCAGGCTCAAAGGGATCATGAGATTATTCATGCTAGAAACTTATGTGTGCAGCCATAAGCCATTATGGGCTCTGGCGTAGTTGATTAAGTCGTGCGAACTCTTACAGGGTGGACTAGCAGATGTAGGGGAAAGTAGGTGTACCGGTCTATCCATCGTAAGGTGCTAGCGCTTCTGAAAGACTATGTCTCGGTCATCCGTTTCTCAAACACCATGTAGTGCGAGAAATCCAACGGAGGCGATCGAGTCTTATGGGGAAAAGTGCGCAAACCTCTGCAGAGTGTACAAACTAATCATGATTAGTCGTGTCCCCGGTTATGGACGTTTTGAGTATCTAGTACTTGGATATCATGTGAATCTCATCATGTTACTCTAAATTAATGATTGTTGGGTTTTAATGATGATTACTTGAATTGGGATTGAGGAGCTGTCAACCATTCTCAATGTTTAACAACTACCATGATAGTTAAATTAAATTTATTCCTTTGCAGTAGGGAAAAATTGGCTTTACGCAAAACAGTAACCATAGAGCTTTCCACCAGCCAAATATGCATGTAGTATAGCTTATTCTTTCATTACTCTCTATGTGTTACATTGCCAGCATATTCCATGTGCTGACCCGTTTTCGGGCTGCAACGTTCATGTTGCAGACTTTTCAGACGATGAGTAAGGTGCCTTTAGGTCGTGGTCCTATACTCAGTGATGCTGTTGGAGTTGATGGACTCACTTATCTTCCAAGCCTTCCGCTGTTATCGTTATTAGATGGCCTTAAGCCATATTTATTGTAATAAGCTCTCTTTGGAGACATTCGATGTAATAAGTGTGTGATTGCTACTCTGTTATAAATCCTTCAAGTATTGTGCGTGTCAGCATTACTGATCCAGGGATGACACTGATGCACAGAGATCAGACTGTCTGAGGTCTGGTCGCTACAATTATCAAACCGGTGTTTGTTAACCCAGCCTGGCTTTGACTATATGTCGCCAGTTTGATCATCTAGTGTTCATCGTAACCCGGCATGACTTACTACACAACATCATTATATGGTGAGAGTTATAAAACCTCAAGATTTGGGTCTTCACCCTTATTACAATCAAAGTTGGTAAACCAACTAAGTGATGTCACATCACAGGTATGAGTTATTTCATATTTATTCCGCTTTGGTTATTAGCTAGGCTTTATCTTGGGCATTATGACCCGTCCGACGGTAAACCGCCAGGACAATTCTTTTTATGCAGATATCAGAATCGCATGAAAATTATCAAAGTGTAACCAAGCGCAGCAAATATCATGATGGATCAGTACCGAAGATTAAAGTACTTGCACTAGCCTATTACAAGGCGCTTTGAGGCCCAAAATGCTGATTGTTTTTTACACGACAAAGTCTGTCAAAGTAACTCGAATGCCGGATTAAGACTCATTGCTAGGACGATGTGAAGTTGATGGATCTTCCGGCGCCGGTTCAACCTCCTCCTCTCCACCCAGAGGCTGGAAGTCAATGGTGGTCCAGTCAATCCGGGTTAGAGCCTGAAATATAGCTTCTTCACTTATCAGATTGGACGGTTCAACATCAGGGGCGCAAGTGTGCTTACGGATTGGCGGGATAAGGTTTTGCACTTCTGTCACAGTTGTATCAACCCGCTGGTTTCTTTCATCGTAAAAGGACCAATGAATAGTCAAGTTAGCCTCTGCAGCCAGTTGACTTGATAGCGAACGCATCTCCTTTGCCAGAGCTTTGAGGGCTTCATTGTCAAAAGCTGACCCGTCTGCTTGTTCATCCAAACATCCCTTAGCGATATCAACTGGTTCCAAGTCAGATATCCATGCTTTGGCCCGAGTCAGTGCCAGTAAAGCGCCCGCCCTAGCAGCCGATCGCTTCACCTCCTCTATCTGAGCAGGAGTCATTGAGAGCCTGGCCAAGGTATCCTTGATCAAGGTGGGTGCCGGTTTGTTATATGAAGCTACAGAGATAACCCGTTGTGCACCAGTATACAGTTGCTCAATCAGTGTATAAGCCGCCTTCAACTTCATCCGCATATCCGCTCCAAGATGAGTAATGCGATTGCCTGCGACGGTTTAAGAATTTAATGCTAAACCGGCGGAGTTGATAGTACTGCAGAAGCAAGTTATTATAAAATACTTACCAAAAAATGCAGTTGTCATGGAATTCACTTGATGTTTCAGACCCGTCAGCTCTTCCTCCACCGGTTTAAGAGTTGCTTCGGCGTCTTCAGCCTGTTTCAACAAAGCAGCTCTTTCCGTTTCCCAATTGGTGCGTTCAGTTTTGAAGCTCTCTTTCAGCTGTTCCATGCCAGTCAAAGCACCCTTTAGCTCCTCTTTGGCTTTAGAGGTCTCCTCTTGCTGTGACTTAATGATTTCTTGAAGACCGGCGGTTTGGGACTCTTTGGTCTTTATATCAGCCTGCAAAGTCAGATGATAAAGCAGTTAATATCTCTTAAAGTCCCAAGCACATAACAAGCTATGCACTCAGCACTTGGGGGCTAATGTGGATTGCTTTTTTAAAAAGTGAGTATTTTTCAAGTCCCAAGGCTCAATCCAGGTATGAGCTCGGCACTTGGGGGCTAATGCACAATTGATCAGTTATAAGTAAAGGCAATTAACAAAGACAGACAGTCCCGGTTTGTCTTCAAGAAGACAAACCGGCCCTTGGGGACTACTCAGTTGAAGTGTTCTTTATACCAAAGTCCCGGTTTATCTTGAAGAGATAACCCGGCCCTTGGGGGCTACAACGGAAGAGATATACAGAATAGAGTAAAATTCAAAGTGTTCTTGAAGAGTACCTCATAACGTTCCTTCATCAGGTTCACCGAACCGGCTTCAAAGTCATGGCTGGTGTAAAGGCGGTTTAAAACTCCGGAATGAAGTTCCTCGGTGCTAAGATTGATGAAAATTGGATAAATCAGTCTTCCCTTTCCCTTTGACCATAGTAGTGAATTCCTCTTTGGCAGTATGTTTGGCCAAGACAACCGGATTACCAGGACTAGTATGAGATGTGCCAATAATAACCACATCATCATCATCACCTCTTGGTGGACTTGGCAGATTGACGGTAGCCCTGGCTGGACTTGGCGGATTAGCAGTCAGGCTCGGCAGATCAGCAGACGGGCTTGGAGGAGTAGCATGAGGGCTCGACGGATCAATATGAGTGGCCGGGTCAGCTTCCGGCGGATTAGCTTCAGTATTCTCGCCTTGTGGGGCGAAATCTTCCATAACATCAGTATTTCTACTGATACCCTCAGGAGCCCTCTCCGGTTCAACTTCACCGATAGGGGCACTGGTTTTAGCCTTCTTGCTCATATGGGCTTTGGCACTGTGACATCAAAACAAAGATTAGCACGGTAAACCGAACTATGAAGGAAAAATATGAAGGACAATATACTTACCCAGGAACAGTTTTAAGGGGAGGCAGCTGAGTGGTTGATGAACCGCCAGACGAATTGGAAGACACCTGGTAATTCGTATCAGACGGATTAAGTGGGTATCGGAAGAAACCCTTCAAAGGATAAAGTTTTTCGAGAGAACAAGTAACCTCTGGATGACGTTTCCGGGTTGGTGTATCTGGTAAACCGGAAGAGGTGATTTGCTGGCCACTGTGCCGGGTTGTGCGACGCTCTTCAGTTTGTTGTGTCTTCAAAGAAAATATTGGATCCAAATAAGCAAGAGGGTGAGAGTATTTTACTTTCCGAACTGCACGGCGAAATCTTTGAACCGGCACAAGATCTGAATCGGAGGAAAGAGAGATTACCTCAACATGGTTCGCACAGCTGGCCTCCGCATCATCCTGGGAATAGTCATTGTCAATAAGGTGTATGAAAAAGGAACCAAGCGAGTCAAGTTCTACCTCTGGATCCGATTCTTCAACATCTTCTGGCGGATCAGAAGACTCGGTGGTTTTCTTCTTGGCAGCTCTCTTGGTAACCTTGCTCTTCGCACGAGGAGCTCTAACCGGTTTATTCCACTTCCAGAAGGAACTATTGGCCTGTGAAATTAAAGCTAAGGAGTATTAGCACATTGTTAAAGCAGGGGCGAATCAGTAAGCATTAAGTTAAACTTTACCGCTGGCGGTTTGTTGGAGGTGCAGAAAGGTGGCAACCCGATTTGGCTGCATGCGGCGATCGGTTCATCAAGCATCTTCTTAACAGATTAAGTAACTTCATTGTCTGTCATTTCTACTTCATGATATCGTTGAGGATCCTTGACGTTGCCACTATATTTATGCATCAATCCGGGGCGGCGACTTAAAGGCAGAATACCCCAAGAAACCCAGCAGCGGACGAGATCAATACCAGTTAAACCGTTGGCCAGGAGAGCCCGGAGCTTGGCGAGTTGAGGTGCATAAGTTTGCCGTTCTTTGGCAGTTAATCGTTGAGGTAACGGGTGGCCATTGCTAAGCCAGCGAGGGCAGTAACCCAGCAAAGGATTTTCTCCAGCACGGGCAGTATTCCGGCAATAAAACCAAGTTTGGTTCCAATCTTTGGGGTGGCTGTGGTGTTTTGCATGAGGGAAATCAACTTCTTTTCTCTTCTGGATTGATACCCCACCAAGTTCCATGTTGGGACCATCAGAGAACTCCGTGCGGCGGTTCAAATGGAAAAAATCCTGAAAAAGCTCCACAGATGGTTCTTCTTGAAGGTAAACTTCACAGAACACTTGAAAATTGCATATATTGGACACAGAATTCGGTCTGATATCTTGTGGATGGAGTTGAAAGCTCGCAAGGACATCCCATAAATTTTTTGATCCGGGCGGGCTGAATTCCCGGTCTAAGTGTTGCATAAATACAATCACCTCTCCATCTTGAGGCTCATGAGGGCACTCAGGGCCCGGGACTCGCCAATGAAGAACCCTTTTTGAGGCTAAAGCGCCAGTGGTAACATATCCATTGATTTGTGTCTCCGTGATCCGGGATGGAACCCAGTTACAAGCAGAAAATTGTTTGGTCATCTTGGAAAGCAAACTGTAAAGGAAAAATGAAGGCCGGTTTACGATTGACGGTTTAAGTACACTAATCGGTGTTAAACCATGAATTTGATCAAAGCATGCATGTGAGATAAACCGGAAATTACTATTCAAGTCAAGATGGCGGTTTAAGTGAGGGCTAATGGCGTATGGCGGATTGTCAACTATTAAATGTTAAACCGCCCTTAGGTGGAAGAGCCAGAGCTGAAAATCTACTAAGTGTTGATAGAAACAGGTTTCACAAAATGACAGTATAAAATTGGATCTACCGTGGTTCAGTAAGAAAATTATTCTGAGCCCTAAAATGGTGACGACAGAACTCCATAGATCCAGAAGGGGATTATCAAGGCAAGAGGAGATACTACGGCGAGGTAAATTAAAGTTACAAGCTTTGGCCGCCATAGGAGTATGATGAGTTCATCTAGATTCAACAGTAAGCGTGAAGGCAGCGAGCAAAGACAAACAACTATGAACACGGATGAACGCAGAAACCCTAAGTACAGATCTAGGGTTCAGAGAGGAGGCTTACCAGATGCGTAGAGTTAGCGGAGAAGAGTCGCAGGTTTCTGGTACGATCAGGTTGATGCAGCGGCCTTTGTCGAAGCAGTGCTCGAAGGTTGAGGGCGGCAGCGGAACTTCAGAGCTTGAGCGTCGCGAGGAGGAAGAAGAGGCGCGGAAGTGGAAGAAAGAAAGGGCCCATGAGCCTATTTATAAGGCAAAGGGATAAATGGCGGGCACGAGAATCAAGGAGCCTGAAGCGGCAAAAGTGGGCGCGGCTGATGCCTCGATTTTCGGGATACCATTAATGAAGGGAATCTTTTTAATCGTTTTTTACAGAGATGACGTCATGATGATCCATTGCTGTGTCCAGAGGATGACGTCACGGCGGTTTAACAAAGTTTATAAGAGAAGACATCATGGCGGTTTACGAGAAATGAAGGAAGATGTTCACAGGATTTTTCTAAGTACTGAAGATTGACATGAATAGGTTCAAATCAATCTGGGGCCTAATGTTGGGGATATAACTACTAAGTGTAAACCGCCCAGGAGGGGCCGGTTCACCCTCAACTATATTGAAGCCCACGAAGACCCAGAAGATGGCGCTTTACGGATGAAGCTTAGACGCTCGGAGCCCAAAGGCGGATTAGGGCCCATAGTGGTAAACCGCCATGGTTATGTAACTTGTATTGTAAGATAGGAAAGGAGAGACCGAGCTAGACACTTGTATGAGCCGGCCTCGGAACTCTGTAAACCGGCTAGGCGTCAACCCATGTATATAAGGGGACGACCTGGCGGCGGTTCAGGGACAAGAAACAACAACTCGAGAGCCAGGCATAGCTTGTTTAGCTCCCTGATTATCGAGACCCCAATAATCCCATCACAACTAGACGTAGGCCTTTACCTTCATCGAAGGGGCTGAACTAGTATAAAGCCCTCGTGTCCTTTGTCTGGTTTAACCCTTTAAGCTAACCCGTCGCGATGGCTCCACGACTATGTCCTTCCACGAGGACATCTGACGTGATATTTCCATGACAGCAGCCGAACCAGTGAACCCTCGTACTCCTCTCCGCATGGGCATCCACTGCCGCGTCTTCCCTGGCTCTGCGTCGTCCCCTTCCTACGCCTCGCCGTTGTCCACCGCCTTGGTGCTATCGGCGCGGCGTGGTCAATGTGATCAACGACCGACTTCCATCGGAAGAGTACTGTACGTGGAGAGGCTGACAGCTGGGTCCACGGGCGCAGCAAGGAAGTGCCTCCTTATTAAATAATGATTCCTCCACCTGACAACAGGGACCCACCGGACAGGCAACCGTATTTTGTAAAAAAAAACATTTCCCCCTAACTGTTGGGACCCACCAGCTACATCTTCGCACGCAAGGAAGTGCGTCCGGGCAAAAAAAACGATTCGCCCCCCTGACTGCTGGGACCCACCAGCTACGTCTTCGCACTCAAGGAAGTGCCTGACAATTGGGACCCACCTGGTCGAAGCATACGTAGCGTTGTCATTCTGGTCGCGAATGTGTACGTACATACTGGTCGATGTAGAGGCGCGCACATGTCGTAGTAGAGGCGCGCACGTAACATATACACGTACATACAATGGCCAGGGTGCAAGAAAGTAAATACGGCCACGTACATACATACGGGCGGGGTCTCGAACGCCTACTCGTGCATACGTATGGCCAGGTCTCGTGTACATGGCTGGATCGGAACGGATAAACTGCGTCATCGTCGTGTTCATGGGGAGTCAACCGGCTCGGTCAAAACGGAATGTGTCGTCATGTTCATCGAGAGGGCTCGGACGGAACAACCGATGGAAACAAGGCCTGGTGTACCGCGGAACGGAGGAAACAGCCTTGTGTTCGACCGGCCACGTTCGAAACGGGATCCTGTTCATCGGGAGGGGTCTGGCGTACCGCAAAACGGAGGAAACAGACTTCTGTTGGACCTCCTATGGTCGAAGCGGGGTACTGTTGATTGGGAGGGGTGTGGCGTACCGCAAAATGGAGGAAACGGACTTGTGTTGGAGCGCTACGGTCGAAACAGGGGTCCTGTTCATCAGGAGGGGTGTGGCGTACCGCAAAACGGGACTCCACGAGATACTGTTCATCTCCACCGTCGATCTCCTCCGGACTCCACGGGCTACTGTCCATCCACCGTCGACCTCCTCCAGCCTCCACCTGCACTGTTCATCCACGGGCTCCTGTTCATCCAGCCTCCACTGCGTGCTACTCCACCGGCTACTGTTCAACCAGCCCTCTCCACGGGGTCCTGTTCAACCACCCCTCCATGGGCTACTGTTCATCCAGCCCTCCACCGGCTACTGTTCAACCAGCCCTCCACGGGGTCGTCCTGTTCATCCAGCCCTTCACGGGGTCCTGTTCATCCAGCCCCAACCAGCTCGATCGGGGTCCTATTCATCCAGAGACAACACAACGAGGTCCTGTTCATCCACCCCCATTGGGAACTGTTCATCCAAACCCCCCCCCCCCAACAACGGTCACTGTTCATCCAGAGGAAGCATCGATTGGCTTCAGTTAGCAGCAGTAGCGAAGGAATCGCTCGATCGCTCAGGTTTAATAATGCGTAGCCTGCAGTGCACTCGATCGGGTTCAGTTAGGTGACGCCTCGCTCGGGTTCAGTTGGAGCCCAACGTCTCGCACCCACACGCGTACGGTAAGAGAGAAATGCGCATCGCTCGGCCCCCGACCACCCATCGTAACTGGGAACTCCCTGATATTTTCTTCGCCCTCACTTCTACCATGGTTTTTCCTGTCATAGACGGCCCAAAGAATGTCATGCAGCTACATCTCCGGCCCGCCCAGAACGAAAAGCCCATTTTCTGTCATGATTTTTTGTCATAGAAGTAGGAGCCCACCACATCTATGATGATACCGGGTTTTGTCACAATTATCGTCATAGAAGTGTCATAAGTATGACAAAAAAATCGTTCGGCCCAAAATGTCACGGATGTGTCTATTTTTTGTAGTGGTGTACGACGTGAAGGTGAAGTAGCAGCCTACATGGGTGGCATAGAAGATCCATTGCCAGCACTAGGATCTCCAGATGCCGATCTTGGGGCGGATCCAGGAGCAGCAGCTGCAGTGTCGGGAGCCAGTTCCGCCACCGGATCCTCTGTGGTCGAGGGTGAAGGCGAACAACGCAGAGTCGTCGCAGAAGATCCCGCACGACAGGATTCATCATGACGCTATGATGAGGGTCCAGCGCCCTTTGCGCCAGAGGTGGGTCCCGCATCGGTCGGGCGGCGCAGATCATGACACTTGTAACACACCGGTTGGGCGTAAAAACGGACGTTTGTGGGTCCACCAGAAGGTGGACAGGTGGCAAATGTGGGTTCGCTCGCAGGCATGCGGGCGACCGGTCCTGACGCTGCTGGAGGCGAGTCCCGAGCTGATCCTGTTGCTGCGCCGACAGAGGCAAATCCCGAGGTGGATCTGGCGGCCGCGTCTACCAAGGCTGCGGGAACAGATCCCGAAGCATATTTGATCCCCAGGGCATGACACATGAAATATGGCCTAGTGAAGTCATTTTCTCCACCAATTTTAGCTCCATTTTTTCTATGCAATCTCCTGCATCATCACATAACTCACGCACAGTGGTTTGAGGGTTAGTCAGCATAAAATCATTGCAGTTATGTTCCCCTTCACCAAGGCCGGTGAGAGATGGGGGTAGGAGGATTTCTTGACGAAGTAAAGCACCAGCATTGGGATGAAGATCAGCAAACGGAAAATTTGTCTCATCAAAAGCAACATCTCATGAGATGTAGACATGCCTAGTGGAGACATCTAGACATTTAACCCCCTTGTGTTGAGCACTATAGCCAAGAAAAATGCATTGTTTTGATCTGAACATGAGTTGCAAGAGTTGTATGGATGGAGATTGGGCCAACATGCACAACCAAAGACACGAAGAGATGTGTAGTTTTGTTTGATATGAAGAAGTCGTTCAGTAGGTGTTTCATTGTTTATAGCACGGCTAGGGAGCATATTAATGATGTGAACAACAGTAAGAAATGCTTCATCCCAAAATTTTAAGGGCATGGAAGCACCTGCTAGAAGGGCTAAACCAACTTCAACTATATGCCTATGCTTGCGCTTGGCAGAACCATTTTGTTGGTGAGCATGGGGGCAAGACACATGATGTAATATGCCAATTGTTTGGAAGGAGTTTAATTTCTCATACTCCCCTCCCTAGTCTGATTGGACAACAATGGTCTTGCTATCGAACTTTCGTTTAACGAGTGCTTGGAAATTTTTAAAGACTTGAAAAACATCAGATATTTTCTTAAGCAGATATATCCAAGAAAATTTGTTGTAGTCATCAATGAAGCTTACGTAGTATGTGTGTCTATCAACAGAACTAGGGGTAGGACCCCAGACATCAGAAAAGATTAATTGCAATGGTTTGGTAGAAATACTCATAGAAATAGGATAACGTAATTGATGACATTTTGCTCTCTAGAAAGAATCACAAATGGTTTCAACATTACGCTCACCAACAAACGGGAGCTTATTTTTCCTAAGCAAACGTTCAACAAGAGAAAAAGAAGCATGCCCTTAACGGTCGTGCCAACGTGTTGATGAAAGTTTTACAACACTATAGGCTTGTTTATTGAATCTTCTAAGCTCCGAAATCAATGGGTAAAGACCTCAAATGCATCTACCTTGATATAGTACCTTCTTCGTGGCCTGATCCTTGATCAAAAAGAAGAAAGTATGGAACTCAATGAAAACATGACTATCAATGGTAATGCGATGAACGGATAGAAGATCTTTGTTGGCACTAGGGACATGCAAAAAAATTCGAAGATGAATTTTACGAGAAGGGGTACGTATAACCAAATGACCAATGTGACTTATGCTCATACCTTCACCACTGGCGGTGTGAATATGGTCCTTACCGTGGTACTTCCCACGTAGGGTTACCTTCTCGAGCTCCCCCGTGAGATGGTTTGTTGCGCCACTGTCAAGATACCAGTTGGTATCAACGCCGTAGGATCCTACGGCGGCAGCAGCAACCTTGTCAGCTTCATGAGAGGAAGCTTCGTCTTCATCAAAACAATACCAACAATCTTTAGCCGTGTGGCCAAGTTTGCCGCAGATCTGGCAACGAACTGCATCGGGTCGTGATCTGCTCGAGCCACCGCCACCGCCACCGCCGCCGCGGCGACCCCTGTTGTTGGTGGAGATGGGGCGACCGCCGCGGGAACCAGAGTTGCTGGAGCTCCCACCTCCTTGCTTTCCCTTGGATCGAGGAGGGCCGCGATGACGAGAAGAGTACCCGCCGCGCCCGCGAGTGGCCGTGTTCGCAGAGGACTTGAAGCCGCCACTGGTGCTGTGAAATTGGGCGACATGCTGATCGAAGTTGCTCAACATGGCGTAGAGCTCGTCGAGGGAGACCGGCGTGATGTGGGCGTCTATGGCAGGGACGAGGGGCTGATAGTCCATGTCCAGCCCATGTAGCAGGTAGGAGATGAGCTCGTCGTCCTGGTTTGGCTTGCAGGCCACGGCGAGTTCATCGCCAAGACCACGCATGGAGGCGAAGTATGCGGCAACCGACTGATTGCCCTTCTGTGCATTGATCAAGGCAGTGCGAATGTTGGTTACACGACTCAAGGATTGAGAAGAGAACATGCCTGCTAGCGTCATCAAGAGGGCGTGCGCGGTGGTGACCACGGTCACGGCGATAAGCACCTCTTTGGATAGGTTGTTGAGGAGGTAGCCGAACACATGTTGGTCCTTCCTGGCCCAGATGGGATGGAAAGGGTTGGGCTCGAACGTTTCCTTCCCATCATTGTCCTTGGTGACAAGGAGGCGGGTGGGCTCCGGCAAGGTGTCGTCGACGTAGCCAAAGAGCCCGGCTCCCCTCAACTGCGGCGTAACTTGGGTTCACCACTTGACATAGTTCATGCGGGAGAGCTTCTCCGTGACCTGACCGCTTAGGTTGGATTGGAAGGCACTGAAGAAAGACATGGCTGACACTAATGAAGATCGAAAAAAGCTAGGGTTTGGAAGAGGAGGCTCTGATTACCATGTGCATTAGGCAAAAGCGTCTTACCTCATCGTGAGGGGCGCTGTACGTGTTTATAGACCAGGGGTGCACCTCCCTGGGATAGCGCATATAGTTGGAGATTACTGTTGACGTATAATGTGTTGCCTAGTCTCTTCCATCATATCGGTCTTTTGGTTGCATTGGCTAGAGCATGCACTTCTACATGGGAGAGTGTCGTCAAGTGCAACGAGTTCTTCCTCTCAATCTCCCGATCCAATCTTGCTCGCGCTGCTGCCCTTCTCCTCTGATGGTCGACGCTGCTCCCTCTTGTTATAGCTACAGCATGCCTCAATCTACATCAACGTGCTGCGTATGTGCTCCTCTCCTGATCTGCACGTGCACATCACCCCGGCCTGCTGGTCAGCGCCCCGACCTGGCCCCCGCTGCAGGTGCGAATGCCCGCCTCCGCTGGACAAGGACGGGAGCTGCTGCACGCGATGGACAAGGCCATCCGCTGATTCAGCCAGGAGCGGCTGCACATGTCGATCTATTTGGCATTGGCAATGCCTCGGCCAGATCGGGCCGCTGGCTGCCTTCTCTGCCTCGTGGATCCCGTCCAAGGTGGCCGATCCGCTGGTCAACTCCCAGTCAATCCACCGATCTCGTCCCGCCCGGCTTCTTCTTTACCAGATCTGGGCATCCTGGGCTGCTTCAGCCTTCTGTTGTTGCTCATGGGTTCCTCCTGGTGCAACTGCTCGTGCATATCCTCTGCCTACAGCTGCTGGATTGGGGTACTGCTACCAGCTACGTGATGCTGCTATGTGGTGATGCTACTACGTGGTACTACTACCTGCTACTGCGTGTTGCTGTTAGTCACCCATGGATCTAGTTTCGCCGCCACTGCTAGATTTCCCTTCTAGTATGTGTTTTCTAGTATAATTTCCGTTGCGTCCACCAAATCCGTTGATATTTTGTGTTTTCATAGGCCATGATTCTTTAAGCAATGCTTCATTCTTTTGATGTGACATCTTCTTTCGACAACCCATCTTCTCTTGATACTTCTCTTATACCTTCTATCGATGCGGTGTCTTCCTATGATGTGCCATCTCTTCGTTATCCCCTTTGGCGACTCGACAGGTTTTGAAGACTCTTCATGCTACGACGACACTCTCAAGACGCGGATTTGGATTGTCATTTTTTTAGTATTACACTTCTTCAAATGCAATGCTATTGCATACGCTTTGCATTTGAGGGGGGGGGGGGGGGTGTTAAGGAGTATTAGTATTGGTCTAGGAGTCCTTATTAGTCTATGTTTAGTTTCCTTACACCTCAAGTCATGTGTAATATATATATGCCCCTTGGGCCTTCAATAATGATAAGTTGCTTTCCTAATATGGTATCGGAGTCAAGAGGTCTTGAGTTCAAAACCCGGCTGGCGCAATTAAATTGCAGCCCACTTTCGGTCCACATTTAGGCCTGAGGGAGCCACACGTGAGGGGGAGTGTTGACGTATAATGTGTTGCCTAGTCTCTTCTATCAGATCGGTCTTTTGGTTGCATTGGCTAGAGCATACACTTCTACAATTACAATCTTAAGAGAGAAGAAAAGGTAGAGATAAGGACCAAGGTAGAGATAAGGACTATGGTTACAAGATGAATATCCTCCTAACTACATGATACAAGTGCGCAAGTAATGTAAACCTCCTTAGGCATGTCACGCTACCATAAACTCTTCGTTTTACAGAGCCGTCTGTGTTCCACGTCATGTCTTCCTCATGGCCGGCAAGCTCAACGCCATGAGCCCTCGGAGTGAAGCTGAGGTTTGACATTTAAAAAAAACTAATAAACTTTATATTTTGAAACAAGGAAGTAAAAAAAAATTGAAAATCCAACAATACCAACAGGGCGCAACTGGCGCATTGGTGCTGGCATAGGTAAGTTCAGCGTCAAGGAAACCGGCGCTAAACAAAAGTGTTAGATTTGGTTAAGGCTTCAGAAGGAGGTTGTTTTTGGCTGAACATCTAAAAAGAATGACATGCACACCGGCATCGCAAATGCTGTCTCTTTTCTGTACTCTGATTTCGTCCTATTCTGTAAGTAAACAGACAACCATGGCAGCTGCCTACACATTTTTCGTGAAGCCCCTCCGTTTCTCCTAATGGATATCAGGACTGTGAATTGATTTGAATTAAGATTCAACTCAACTTAAAAAAAAATTATAAATGAAAGGAAGATACCCCTTGCAAAAGAAGATAGTTCCATGGCAGCTGCTCATCTCATGTGCCAAATTCAGTTAGGGCGTATCAATCGGCACCCCTGGCGAGAGAGAAACAGCCGCACCTTCAGAAGGGCCTTGCACCAATAAGGCAATAAACAGCAACAGCATCGTCGCGTCAATCCGGAGATGCCTGGAGCTATGGCGAATAGCCGGCACAAAGTGCACGGAGTCCCCTTTCGGGGATCCGTCGTGAGAAATCAGCCGGACGTCGCTGCCTCCGGAGGGGTCTTTTTCGTTACCTTTCTTTTCCCCTTCTTTGATCCTTTGGACCTGCATGTAAACTTTGCTCCCTGCTAAATATCTACTATAAGAAAAGGCCAGCACTTAACAGGATCTTTCAGAAAAAAGAAAGGCCCCCCCTGCATTTCTTTCTATGGGATCAATCATAGTTGTGTCTACAGTCTGGGCAAAGTCATGCTTCGTTGAAATTCTGTCGGAACTCGGAAGTTTACAGAAACTCGGACTCAAACATTCAGTAGAAATGTAACTGCAGAAGTACTATTGAAAACTTCCTTCACAAGTTTAGTAGATAAGTACTCCCTCCATAAAGAATTATAAGAGCATTTAGATCACTAAAGTGGTGACCTAAATGCTCTTATATTTCCGTACAGAGGGAGTAATATCTACTCTGTCACTCTGACCAATGGCCAATGCTTCGTCACCTACAAAATAACCTTTTTATGCAAACTGGGAAAGAACAAACTGCATGGATCCAACACTATGAACAGCGCAATGCCAACTGAAGTTTCTAATGTTTTGCTGGAAACATAGCATAGAATATATAACTGAACATCACCGCTATAACCAGAGTAAATGCAGGTGTTATATTCATACATGATACAGTGATGAATGATAAAAATATAAACTTGGCATAACCAAAGAACTCAGTGGATAGTTACAGCAGATAGGCAAACTTCAGAAAATTTATGTATCTATGATTATCTGGCTAAATAGCATAAACATTGGATTTGTCTCAGTTTCTATTGCGAACTCAGCTCAGAAAGCAGCATAAGTAGTTTGAATCAGAATAGAGTGTCAATGCAATCCTTTCTTTAGTCTGTGTAATCTAAGAAAACAAAACTATTTTCCAGTCAGAACAGTTCTACGGAGACGAGATAGGATAGTTCCCTATTGAGTATATTAAAGAATAGAGAAGAATCCTGTACAAGTTTGTAGCAAGTTGAACTGGAGGAGGCTGTGCGCTTCACATTAAGAAAGGAGACTCACATGTTCATAAGAAGGCAGCATCGAATAAGACATCATTAAGAACAATGAAGTATCTCTACGTACTGCCGAAGATGCAGAAGAACATATTCCTGGATCCACACACTCCTACTGGTCTGCTCAACCTTTTTAAGTATGCATAGTTCCTTCAAGCATCAAGTAACCGGATGGCTCCCTTATTTACCAAAGTCTTACTCACCACTCCTCTGGAGCACAACTCAGCCAGCATTTCCCGTGCCTCCTTGACCAAGCCTTCGTAAGCCAAGCCTTCAATCAATATAGTGTAGGTCGATTCATTTGGCATGCAGCCATTCGATATCATGTAAGTAAACAGATCGATAGCACTGTGTGTTTCACGCCTTTTGCAGAGCCCAAGAAGTATCGCGTTGTACAGCACAGTGTTGGGCCTTATGCCCATGTCTTGCACTTTACAAAATGCTTTGATCGCTTCTTCGATTCTGTCTTCCCGACAAAGACCAGAAGATATTGTCGAGTAAGTGATTATGTCCGGTTGGAGCCCTTTGGTAACCATCTCATTCAGCAGTTCTAAAGCTTCCTCTGTCTTGCCGGCTTTGGTAAGGCCATCGATGACGGTGTTGTAGCTAATCAAGACAGGGGTGCAGCCTTTGTCCTTCAGTTGATGAAGCAGCTCAACAGCGGCATCAACTTCCCCGCCGCGACACAGCGCGGTAAGAAGAGTGTTGTATGAGACGATGTCGGGGTAACAGCCACTGGACACCATCAGTTCCACAAACGCCATGGCTCTGTCCATCTTCTTTTGCTTGCAGAATGCGTGAAGTATTGGGTTGTAACTCAACGAATTGGGCGTGCACCCGTACTTTGGGATCTGCTCAAGAATCTCCATCGCAGGCTCGACCAATCCTCTCCGGCACAAGAAGCTGATGAGCATATTGAATGTCACCACATTTGGGGGGCACCCCTTGCGACTCATCTCAGCCATGAGCTTCTCGGCGTCCTCCCACCGCTCTGCGGTGCACAGGCCCTTCAGCACAATGTTGTAGCTGACCGTGTTTGGCTCGCATCCATAGGACAGCAGGCTCTTCAAGAACTCCATGGCATCATCGACTCGCCCCTCTTGGCAAATGCCGTTGACCACGACGTTGTAGGTGATGATGTCCGGGGCGCACCCCTTGTCGCGCATCTCGTCGAGCAGCTTCATGGCCTGCTTGTACCCGCTCCTCTTGCAGGTGGCCTCGAGCAGGATGGTGTAGGTGACCACGTCGGGCACGCACCCCCGGCGGAGCATATCGTCGAGCACCGCCAGGGCGTTGTCGGTCCTGCCGCGCCCGCACAGGCCGCGGATGAGGGTGTTGTAGGTGTAGGCGTCGGGCTCCATGGGCATCGCCGCGACGAGCCGGCGGGCGTTGTCGAGCTGCCCCGTGACGCAGTACCCGGCGACCATCGCGTTGTAGGCCATGACGTCGGGCTCGCAGGCGGCCAGCACGCGCCGGGCCTCCGCGGTGCGCCCGGACGCGCACAGCTTCTTGATGAGCGCGGCGCAGGGCCCCGCGGCGGCCGCGGACGGCTCGATGCCCGCCATGGACTCGACGAGCCGGAGGGCCTCCTCGAGGTCGCCGCGGCGGACCAGACCCCGCAGGCGGTCGTTGGAGGCGGCGGCGCTGCGGTGGGGGACGGCATTGGGGGCCGCGGCGGCGCCGGCATAGGCCAGGTTGAGGCGCGGTTTGAGGGCGGCGGTTTTGGGCGTGGTGAGGGAAGGGTATGGGTGGGAGGAGGCGAAGGTGGGGAGGGCGGACATGGCGGGAGGCGGCGCTGCTGCCGGCGGCGCCATCTGTGCTCAGGCCGCGGCGACGATAAGGTTGTGAGTGGGGCGGTGGAGGCGTGGAGACCTCCGAGCCTCGGAGTTTTTTTTCTACACCTACGAGACTACGAAGCCCGTTGGCTGTGCAGGCCTCATTTTCTCTAACGTATCTGGGCTTCCATTTTTCATGCATCTTTTGTGGACATAACTTTAGCAAGCTCAAAAAAAAGAGAGCAAAGGCTGCCCAAATTATGCAGGCAATTAAACCATTTCAAATAGCCTTTTTTTTTGCTAAAAAAGCCTAAAAAATTAAACCATTTCAAACCAAGACCGCTCAATATCTGAATAGAACGAATTCAAACTTCTCCTATAAAAGTTTCCCGTGCGAAATCTATACACAAAAAAAAGAGTAATTCAAAGAAAAAATGAATTCGAGGCATGCTAAATGTGCCCAATGAAAACTTGAATGCACGGTATCTTCATATGGAGTGAAGTCTGTTTTTTTAGGGGTACAACAATTTTTATTCAAATAAGTTCAAAGGGATCATTACAATATCATGCAGATGAATCAATCAAACATGTCTACCTAAGTCTAGAGACAAAGAAAATTTAGCTAAAGAATCAACCTAAAAAAATTCTTCTACTACTCTCATGAATGAATTTGCAGCTTTCGAACTCCTTTGATCTTGCATTAATTTTCTTTGATGATGGCACCATATCAGCCTCAAAATTTCTTCTTCACGTCCTTAACCACTGTCATACAGTTTGAATACACAAGAATTTTATTGATCTGTAGATCATTTGCGGGTGCCAGTGCTTCCCGGCAAGCGAGTCGGAGAAAGTTATACACGAAGTGTCAACGTCGCCAAGGCAGGGACTGAACCGCTGGTTCAGTCGGGACGAGCTATTGTTGATCAGCGGCCTGAGATGGGCCGGCCCGACGGCCCAAGCGAACGACCAACCCACCGCGTTGGCTCAAAGACTACAACCTGGCCTGTTAACTATACTAACGGTCACTCGTTTAAATAGACATCGATCTCTTCCTGTAATAGTTGGCTAGGAATTGGATGACGGCTTCGGCCGGTGTAAACGGATAGCTGTGAGGGTGGTTGGGTGGCTAGCTACCGAAACTTTCCCCAATTTCGAATTTGAATCCCTAATTCCTCCCAGATCCAGTGTGCTGCTTACAGTTGGTATCAGATTCAGCGGTCCTGGAGCTTCCGCGGCATCACCACTGGACGCGGTGGCGAGATCGGCGGCGAGTGGAGGCGATGGACAAGTTGTCCGAGGACGGGCGTGGCGTCTACGCGCTTCTGCAGGCGGATTTCACCGCCGACTTGGACCAGCACTTCAAGAAGCACAGCGACAATCTTCTCCAAGCCGTCGACAAGCTCATCCAGGCGAACACGACGGCGCTCGACGCTCTGTTGTCAACGCGGGTGGACGGCGTGCGGGACGAGTTTGTGCTCGATATCGAGCAAGTCCGCAGCGAGCGACCGCGGGAACCAACCGGGCGCGTCGAGACCTTTCACGGATGGCTGGGAGTGGTCACAGCGCCGCCTCCGACTCCCTTGGCATCGATCAGGAACATCGGGGGAAGGCACATAACACTTATGTCCCTCCTCCGAACAGAGGTGCGCGTTATTCCAATTTTCGTGCTTGTTCTCCTCCTATCGGTGATGCGGGCTACCCAGATACTGCCGACGCGTTCTCGTTTGGTGTTCGTGTGGATCTATCTTGATTCGACGATGCAAACCCGAGGTTGTGGCAAAACAGGCGCGAAGACCAGTTCAAACTCTGGAATACTCCGCCGCACAGATGGATCTCGCTGGCGACGTCTCAATTTGATGGGGCAGTAGCTCGGTGGTTGGAATCAGTCCAACGCAAGTCTCCAAACATGTCATGGTCTGAATTCTGCTACAGTTTGTGGAGTCGCTTTGGCAGAAATCAACACTAGACACTGCTCCGCCAGCTCTTCCGTATAGCCCAGACTAGCACAGTTGTGGATTATGTGGATAGATTCGCTGATTTGTATGATCAGTTGTCCGCATATGAGGAAATTCCCAACACCTTACATTACACCACTCGTTTCCTCGACGGACTCAAAACGGGTGTTCGAGTTGCTGTGGCGCTTCAGAAGCCCAAGGATTTAGATTTAGCATATGATTTGGCCTTGATGCATGAGGAGCTTCGGGAGGGAGTAACACCCATATCAACTCGTCTACGGGAGTGCGGTCGGGTCCATTTCCACTTCCTCTTCCTCCCAAACCCCGTGTCAGTGAAGACCGGCTTGTTGGAAATATGCCCTAGAGGAAATAATAAATTAGTTATTATTATTATATTTCCTTGTTCATGATAATCGTTTATTATCCATGCTATAATTGTATTGATAGGAAACTCAGATACATGTGTGGGTACATAGACAACACCATGTCCCTAGTAAGCCTCTAGTTGACTAGCTCGTTGATCAATAGATGGTTACGGTTTCCTGACCATGGACATTGGATGTCGTTGATAACAGGATCATATCATTAGGAGAATGATGTGATGGACAAGACCCAATCCTAAGCCTAGCACAAAGATCGTGTAGTTCGTATGCTAAAGCTTTTCTAATGTCAAGTATCATTTCCTTAGACCATGAGATTGTGCAACTCCCGGATACCGTAGGAATGCTTTGGGTGTACCAAATGTCACAACGTAACTGGGTGGCTATAAAGGTGCACTACGGGTATCTCCGAAAGTGTCTGTTGGGTTGGCACGAATCGAGACTGGGATTTGTCACTCCGTGTAACGGAGAGGTATCTCTGGGCCCACTCGGTAGGACATCATCATAATGTGCACAATGTGACCAAGGGGTTGATCACGGGATGATGTGTTACGGAATGAGTAAAGAGACTTGCCGGTAACGAGATTGAACAAGGTATCGGCATACCGACGATCGAATCTCGGGCAAGTACAATACCGCTAGACAAAGGGAATTGTATACGGGATTGATTGAATCCTCGACATTGTGGTTCATCCAATGAGATCATCGTGGAACATGTGGGAGCCAACATGGGTATCCAGATCCCGCTGTTGGTTATTGGCCGGAGAGTTGTCTCGGTCGTTTCTACATGGTTCCCGAATCCGTAGGGTCTACACACTTAAGGTTCGATGACGCTAGGGTTATAGGGAATAGATATACGTGGTTACAGAATGTTGTTCGGAGTCCCGGATGAGATCCCGGACGTCACGAGGAGTTTCGGAATGGTCCGGAGGTAAAGATTTATGTATGGGAAGTCTTGTTTTGGTCACCGGAAAGGTTTCTGGTGCTATCAGTAACGTACCGGGACAACCGGGAGGGTCCCGGGGGTCCACCAAGTGGGGCCATCGGCCCCAGAGGGTAGCATAGGCCAAGTGTGGGAGGGAACCAGCCCCAGGTGGGCTGGTGCCCCCCCCCCCACAAGGGCCCAAGGCGCCTAGGGTTTGGGGAGGGGGCGCCTCCACCTTGCTTGGGGGGCAAGTTTCCCCCTCTCCCCCCCTTGGCCGCCACCCTAGATGGGTTTTTGGGGAAGCCGCACCCCTTGGGGTGGGAACCCTAAAGGGGGCGCAGCCCCCTCCCTCTCCCCTATATATACTTGAGGTTTTGGGGCTGCCATACACAAGAGTTTCCACCTCTCCCTGGCGCAGCCCTACCTCTCTTTCTCCTTGTCTCCCGCGGTGCTTGGCGAAGCCCTGCAGGATTGCCACGCTCCTCCATCACCACCACGCTGTTGTGCTGCTACTGGACGGAGTCTTCCCCAACCTCTCCCTCTCTCCTTGCTGGATCAAGGCGTGGGAGACGTCACCGGGCTGCACGTGTGTTGAACGCGGAGGTGCCGTCCGTTCGGCACTAGGATCTCCGGTGATTTGGATCACGACGAGTACGACTCCTTCAACCCCGTTCTCTTGAATGCTTCCGCTTAGCGATCTACAAGGGTATGTAGATGCACTCACCTCTCTCTCATTGCTAGTCTCTCCATAGATAGATCTTGGTGACTCGTAGGAAAATTTTGAATTTCTGCTACGTTCCCCAACAGTGGCATCATGAGCTAGGTCTATTGCGTAGATTCTTTGCACGATAGAACACAAAGTAGTTGTGGGCGTTGATTTTGTTCAATATGCTTACCGTTACTAGTCCAATCTTGTTTCGACGGTATTGTGGGATGAAGCGGCCCGGACCGACCTTACACGTACACTTACGTGAGACATGTTCCACTGACTGACATGCACTTGTTGCATAAGGTGGCTAGTGGGTGCCAGTCTCTCCCACTTTAGTCAAATCGGATTCGATGAAAAGGGTCCTTATGAAGGGTAAATAGCAATTGGCATATCACGTTGTGGTCTTTGCGTAGGTAAGAAAAGTTCTTGCTAGAAACCCATAGCAGCCACGTAAAACATGCAAACAACAATTAGAGGACGTCTAACTTGTTTTTGCAGGGTATGCTATGTGATGTGATATGGCCAAAAGAATGTGATGAATGATATGTGATGTATGAGATTGATCATGTTCTTGTAATAGAAATCACGACTTGCATGTCGATGAGTATGACAACCGGCAGGAGCCATAGGAGTTGTCTTAATTTATTGTATGACCTGCGTGTCATTGAACAACGCCATGTAATTACTTTACTTTATTGCTAACCGGTAGCCATAGTAGTAGAAGTAATAGTTGGCGAGACAACTTCATGAAGACACGATGATGGAGATCATGATGATGGAGATCATGGTGTCATGCCGGTGACGATGATGATCGTGGAGCCCCGAAGATGGAGATCAAAAGGAGCAAAATGATATTGGCCATATCATGTCACTTTTTGATTGCATGTGATGTTTATCATGTTTATGCATCTTATTTGCTTAGAACGACGGTAGTAAATAAGATGATCCCTCATTAAAATTTCAAGAAAGTGTTCCCCCTAACTGTGCACCATTGCGAAAGTTCATCGTTTAGAAGCACCGTGTGATGATCGGGTGTGATAGATTCTAACGTTCACATACAATGGGTGTAAGCCAGATTTACACACGCGAAACACTTAGGTTGACTTGACGAGCCTAGCATGTACAGACATGGCCTCGGAACACAAGAGACCGAAAGGTCGAGCATGAGTCGTATGGTAGATACGATCAACATGAAGATGTTCACCCATGATGACTAGTCCGTCTCACGTGATGATCGGACACGGCCTAGTTGACTCGGATCATGTAATCACTTAGGTGACTAGAGGGATGTCTATCTGAGTGGGAGTTCATTAGATGAACTTAATTATCCTGAACATAGTCAAAAGCCCTTTGCAAATTATGTCATAGCTCGCGATGTAGTTCTACAGTTTTAGATATGTTCCTAGAGAAAATATAGTTGAAAGTTGACAGTAGCGATTATGCAGATAGTAGAAAGCTTATGTCCTTAATGCACCGCTCAATGTGTTGAACCCCGAACGTCGTCTGTGGATGTTGCGAACATCTGACATACACGTTTTGATAACTACGTGATAGTTCAGTTAAATGGTTTAGAGTTGAGGCACCAAAGATGATTTCGAAACGTCGCGGAACATATGAGATGTTTCGAGGGCTGAAATTGGGATTTCAGGCTCATGCCCATGTCAAGAGGTATAAGACCTCCGACGATTTTCAAACTAAGGAGAAAAGCTCAATCGTTGAGCTTGTGCTCAGATTGTCTGAGTACGACAATCACTTGAATCGAGTGGGAGTTAATCTTTCAGATGAGATAGTGATGTTTCTCCAAAGACATTTCCACCAAGCTACTAGAGCTTTGTGATGAACTATAACTTAACAGGGATAGATATGATGATCCTTGAGCTATTCGCGATGTTCGACACCACGAAAGTAGAAATCAAGAAGGAGCATCAATTGTTGATGGTTAGTGAAACCACTAGTATCAAGAATGGCAAGGGAAAGAAGGGATACTTCATGAAACGGCAAATTAGCTGCTGCTCTAGTGAAGAAACCCAAGGTTGAACCCAAACCCGAGACTAAGTGCTTCTGTAGTAAGGGAACAACCACTAGAGCAGAATTACCCTAGATACTTGGTAGATGAGAAGGCTGGCAAGGTCGATAGAAGTATATTAGATATACATTATGTTAATGTGTACTTTACTAGTACTCCTAGTAGCACCGGGGTATTAGATACCGGTTCAGTTGCTAAGTGTTAGTAAGTCGAAATAAAAGCTACGGAATAAACAGAGACTAGCTAAAGGTGAGCTGACGATATGTGTTGGAAGTGTTTCCAAGGTTAATGTGATCAAGCATCGCACGCTCCCTCTACCATCGAGATTTGGTGTTTGCGTTGAGCATAGACATGATTGGATTATGTCTATCGCAATACGGTTATTCATTTAAGGAGAATAATGGTTACTCTGTTTATTTGAATAATACTTTCAATGGTCTTGCACCTAAAAAGAATGGTTTAGTGAATCTCGATCATAGTAATACACATTTTCATGCCAAAAGATATAAGATAGTAATGATAGTACCACTTACTTGTGGCACTGCCATGTAAGTCATATTGGTGTAAAACGCATGAAGAAGCTCCATGTTGATGGATCTTTGGACTCACTTGTTTTGAAAAGTTTGAGACATGCGAACCATGTCTATTGGTGTATACGGATGAAGAAACTCCATGCAGATGGATCGTTTGGACTCACTTGATTTTGAATCACTTGAGATATGCAAATCATACCACATGGGCAAGATGACTGAAAAGCCTCGTTTTCAGTAAGATGGAACAAGATAGCAACTTATTGGAAGTAACACATTTTGATGTGTGCAGTCCAATGAGTGTTGAGGCATGCAGTGAATATCGTTATGTTCTTACTTCACAGATGATTCGAGTAGATGTTGTATATTTACTTGATGAAACACAAGTCTGAATTATTGAATGGTTCAAGTAATTTCAGAGTGAAGTTGAAGATCACTGTGACGAGAGCATAAAATGTCTATGATATGATCATAGAGATGAGTATCTGAGTTACGAGCTTTGGCACGCAATTAAGACATTGTGGAAATTGTTTCACAATTAATATCGCCTAGAACACCATAGTGTGATGGTGTGTCCGAACATCATAGTTGCACCCTATTGGATATGGTGCGTACCATGATGTCTCTTATCGAATTACCACTATCGTTCACGGGTTAGGCATTAGAGACAACCGCACTCACTTTAATAGGGCACCACGTAATTCCGTTGAGACGACACCGTTTGAACTATGGTTTGGAGAAACCTAAGTTGTCGTTTCTTAAAAGTTTGGGGCTGCGACGCTTATGTGAAAAAGTTTCATCGTGATAAGCTCAAACCTAAAACGGATAAATGCATCTTCATAGGATACCCAAAATGGTTGAGTATACCTCCTATTTCAGATCCGGAAGCAAAAGTAATTGTTTCTAGAAACGGGTCCTTTCTCGAGGAAAAGTTTCTCTCGAAAGAATTGAGTGGGAGGATGGTGGAGACTTGATGAGGTTATTGAACCATCACTTCAACCAGTGTGTAGCAGGGCACAGGAAGTTGTTCATGTGGCACCTACACCAATTGAAGTGGAAGCTGATGATAGTGATCATGATGCTTCGGATCAAGTCACTACCAAACCTCGTAGGTCGACAAGGACGCGTACTACTTCAGAGTGGTACGAAATCCTGTCTTAGAGGTCATGTTGCTAGACAACAATGAACCTACGAGCTATGGAGAAGCGATGGTGGGCCCGGATTCCGACAAATGGCTCGAGGCCATAAAATCTGAGAGAGGATCCATGTATGAAAACAAAGTGTAGACTTTGTCAGAACTGCTTGATGGTCGTAAGGCTATTGGGTACATATGGATTTTAAAAGGAAGACGGACAATGATGATAAGTATCACCATTAAGAAAGCTCGACTTGTTGTTAAGATGTTTTCCGACAAGTTCAAGGAGTTGACTACGGTGAGGCTTTCTCACTCGTAGCGATGCTAAGAGTCTGTTGGAATTGGATTAGCAGTTACTGCATTATTTATGAAATCTTGTAGATAGGATGTCAAAACATTGTTTCCTCGACAATTTTCTTGAGGAAAGGTTGTATGTGATACAACCAGAAGGTTTTGACAATCCTGAAAGACGCTAATAAGTATGCAAAGCTCCAACAATCCTTCTAAGGACTGGAGTAAGCATCTCGGAGTTGGAATATATGCTTTGATGAGATGATCAAAGATGTTGGGTTTATACAAAGTTTATGAGAAACTTGTATTTCCAAAGAAGTGAGTGGGAGCACTATAGAATTTCTGATGAGTATATGTTGTTGACATATTGTTGATCAGAAATGATGTAGAATTTCTTGAAAGCACATAGGGTTATTTGAAAAGTTTTTTTCAATAGAAAACCTGGAATAAGCTGCTTGAACATTGAGCATCAAGATCTATGAGGATAGATCAAAAAATTCTAAATGGTACTTTCAAATGAGCACATACCTTGACATGATCTTGAAGGTGTTCAAGATGGATCAGTCAAAAAAGGAGTTCTTGCCTGAGTTGTAAGGTATGAAGTTAAGAGTTAAAGCTCAACCACGGCAGAAGAGAGAGAAAGGACGAAGGTTGTCCCCTATGCTTCAGACGTAGGCTCTATAGTATGCTATGCTGTGTACCGCACCGGAAGTGTGCCTTGCCACATGTCTGGCAAGAGGGTACAAAGGTGATCCAGGAGTGGATCACTAGATAGCGGTCAAAATTATCCTTAGAGGAAGAAGGAAATGTTTCTCGATTATGGAGGTGATAAAGAGTTCGGCGTAAAGGGTTAAGTCGATGCAAGCTTTAACACCTATTGGAATGACTCTGAGTAGCAAACCGGATATGTATAGTGGAGCGACCATTTGGAATAGCTCCAAGTGGAGCGTGGAAGCAGCATTTACAATATGACCTAGAGATTTGCGAAGTACCAATATGACCTAGAGATTTGCGAAGTACATACGGATCTGAATGTTGCAGACCCGTCGACTAAACCCTCTCTCACAAGCAAAACATGATCAAACCCTAGAACTCATTGAGTCTTAATCACATGGTGATGTGAACTAGTTTAGTGACACTAGTGAACTCTTTGGATGTTGGTCACATGGCGATGTGACCTGTCAAATGTTAATCACATGGCGATGTGAACTAGATTATTGACTCTAGTGCAAGTAGGAGACTGTTGGAAATATGCCCTAGACGCAATAATAAATTAGTTATTATTATTATATTTCCTTGTTCATGATAATCGTTTATTATCCATGCTATAATTGTATTGATAGGAAACTCAGATACATGTGTGGGTACATAGACAACACCATGTCCCTAGTAAGCCTCTAGTTGACTAGCTCGTTGATCAATAGATGGTTACGGTTTCCTGACCATGGACATTGGATGTTGTTGATAATGGGATCACATCATTAGGAGAATGATGTGATGGACAAGACCCAATCCTAAGCCTAGCACAAAGATCGTGTAGTTCGTATGCTAAAGCTTTTCTAATGTCAAGTATCATTTCCTTAGACCATGAGATTGTGCAACTCCCGGATACCGTAGGAATGCTTTGGGTGTACCAAATGTCACAACGTAACTGGGTGTCTATAAAGGTGCACTACGGGTATCTCCGAAAGTGTCTGTTGGGTTGGCACGAATCGAGACTGGGATTTGTCACTCCGTGTAACGGAGAGGTATCTCTGGGCCCACTCGGTAGGACATCATCATAATGTGCACAATGTGACCAAGGGGTTGATCACGGGATGATGTGTTACAGAATGAGTAAAGATACTTGCCGGTAACGAGATTGAACAAGGTATCGGCATATCGATGATCGAATCTCGGGCAAGTACAATACCGCTAGACAAAGGGAATTGTATACGGGGTTGATTGAATCCTTGACATCGTGGTTCATCCGATGAGATCATCGTGGAACATGTGGGAGCCAACATGGGTATCCATATCCCACTATTGGTTATTGGCTGGAGAGTTGTCTCGGTCATGTCTGCATGGTTCCCGAACCCATAGGGTCTACACACTTAAGGTTCGATGATGCTAGGGTTATAGGGAATAGATATACGTGGTTACCGAATGTTGTTCGGAGTCCCGGATGAGATCCCGGACGTCACGAGGAGTTTCGGAATGGTCCGGAGGTAAAGATTTATATATGGGAAGTCCTGTTTTGGTCACCGGAAAGGTTTCGGGTGCTATCGGTAACGTATCGGGACCACCGGGAGGGTCCCGGGGGTCCACCAAGTGGGGCCACCAGCCCCAGAGGGTAGCATGGGCCAAGTGTGGGAGGGGACCAGCCCCAGGTGGGCTGGTGCCCCCACCCACAAGGGCCCAAGGCGCCGAGGTGTAAGTGCATCTAGTGCCCCTTAGTGATTTTGGTGTATTGAAGACTTATAGGTTAAGGGACTAATGCGTTTGTAAGTGTACGTAGGTCTATAAGTCTATGAGGAGTTTGATATTTACAGAGAAAGTCAACCCCTAAAAATGAAGTTCTTCAACTGAAGACTTTGATATTCTGAAGACTTTCTGAAGACTTTGAAAGTGAAGAAATTGGTGTGACCTTGAAGACTTGGTATTCATTTGTGGAACATGAAGCGTGAAGACTTTTGTTTTCGTAGTTTCATTTTCTCTTTCTTGAGTCATAGGAAACACCGTACTGTTAAAGGGGGTCGAGGAAATACTAAGGAAAAATTTCCATGTGATGCTCAACTCAAAATCATACACCTACCAATCCCTTCGAGTGAAGCCTTTGGAAATCTCATACAGTTCAGCCACTTTCTTCAGTGACAGAGACGAAGTTCTTCTGGTCGCTGATGAATTTGTTCTGACAGAGGAGTTAGGAATTCGCCAGTGCGAATTACCTACACAGTGAGGAACATGATAGCCCTGAGGAATTTGAGAGTCAAATTTCCGACCGTTGCTGTGCTGCGCGCCAGCTGTCCCAAAATATCTTATCCACCTAACGGTCATATCATTGAGGGGCATTTATGTCTTATCATGTCGGGCTGCTCCCTAGGCTATAAATAGCCGCCCCCTACAACCACTAGCTGGTTCGCTGCTCCGACAGAACTTGACACTTGTCATTTGAGAGCAACCCATCCTCCGAGGACTTTGAGCGAAAATCATCAAGTGAGGAAAATCCCAAACCCAAACACCTACAAACCCCAAAGTGATTGAGCATCACTGAAGAAATTCATCTTGCGTGGATCCGACGCTTGTTACCTTTGAAGACTGTGCTTCTTCCATACGGTTAGGCGTCAAGGTCTAGAGCATCCAAGAGGAATTGTGGATCGCCGAGTGACCAAGTCTGTGAAGGTTTGGAAGTCGCCTGAAGACTTACCACGAGTGATTGGACGGGATCTATGTGATCTTAGTTCAAGGAGAATACGGTGAGGACTGGGTGTCCTGAGCTGCGTGCTCAGCGACTGGGTGTCCGGGACTATGTGTCCTCGAGTTTAAATACTCAGCCGCTCTAACCAGACGTACAACTGAGACAGCAGTTGGAACTAGTCTACCAAATCATTGTCTTCACCAACCTAACTGGTTCTATTTCCTCAACCCTTTCATTTCCTCATTACTGTGTTGAGTGTTTGTTCATATCTGTGTTTGAAGACTTTGACTGAAGACTTTCTCAATTTCCTCAGTTCAATTTCTTCAGTCTGTATGTCTTCATCTTGTGTTATCCTGTGATTACGCTTTCTGTACTCTGCGCTAGTCTTCATTTCATCATGATGACCATGCTTGTATTGTGTCATGCTTACTTCTAAGTACTTATTCCGCTGCTAATAGTTCTTCGCTAAGGAATTTCCTCACCGGCAAATTCCTCAGTGAAGAATTCATAAAAATCGCCTATTCACCCCCCCCCTCTAGTCGACATAACGCACTTTCACGAGGGTTTGGGGAGGGGTCGCCTCCACCTTGCTTGGGGGCAAGTTTCCCCCTCTTCCCCCCTTGGCCGCCACCCTAGATGGGTTTTTGGGGGCAGCCACACCCCTTGGGGTGGGAACCCTAAAGGGGGCGCAGCCCCCTCCCTCTCCCCTATATATACTTGAGGTTTTGGGGCTGCCATACACAAGAGTTTCCACCTCTCCCTGGCGCAGCCCTACCTCTCTTTCTCCTTGTCTCCCGCAGTGCTTGGCGAAGCCCTGCAGGATTGCCACGCTCCTCCATCACCACCACGCCGTTGTGCTGCTGTTGGACGAAGTCTTCCCCAACCTCTCCCTCTCTCCTTGCTGGATCAAGGCGTGGGAGACGTCACCGGGCTGCACGTGTGTTGAACGCGGAGGTGCCATCCGTTCGGCACTAGGATCTCCGGTGATTTGGATCACGACGAGTACGACTCCTTCAACCCCGTTCTCTTGAACGCTTCCGCTTAGCGATCTACAAGGGTATGTAGATGCACTTTCCTCTCTCTCGTTGCTAGTCTCTCCATAGATAGATCTTGGTGACTCGTAGGAAAATTTTGAATTTCTGCTACGTTCCCCAACACGGCTTTAGTCTAAAACTCGGAAATCAACACCGGTTGATGACAAGTGGTCTGCACTGCGCTCTTACCGCAAGTCTAAAGGGCTTTGTTTCGTATGTGGAGAAAAGTGGTCTCGTGATCATGTGTGCAAATCAACGGTCCAGTTGCATTTTGTTCAAGAACTGATTGATCATGTTCAGTCGATGGAATCTCTCCAGTCAGATAGTTCAGAGTCTAATACAGCTTTTGTTCACAATATGAGGTTGTCAGCTGCTGCAGTTGGAAAGGACCCCAATGCTCCATCCCTACAGTTGGAAATTTAGCTACAAGGGCACACTATGGTTTTCTTGGTGGACTCGGGCAGCACTCACTCGTTCATAGATAGCTCTTTTGCTCCTGTGTTGGTGGATATCCAGGATACTGTTACAGTTTCTGTTACAATGGTAGGAGGAGCATCATTGCAGTGTTCTCAGATGTTACGACAGTGCAAATGGAGTTGTTGTAGTGCTGACTTCTCTTCTGATTTCAGGCTTTTACAGTTGTCCACTTATGATGGTATATTGGGCCTTGATTGGCTGGCTCAACACAGTCCTATGCAAGTGGATTGGACTCAGAAGTGGATGGCAGTCCAGCAGTCTGGCACAACAGTTACTTTGCAAGGCCTGTTGCCTACTGAATTTGCACTTACAGTGATATCCTTATCTCTCATTCAGTGTTCTGCAACTTCTTCAGTTTGTCCTGAAATGCAAGCAGTGTTGGACAAGTTTCCTACAGTTTTTCAGCCTCCCACTGGCCTCCCTCCTAGAAGAATGCAAGACCACCACATCCCTCTGATCCCAGGTGCACGACCAGTTTCTGTCAGGCCATACCGGATCGCCCCCCAGCTTAAAGATGAGTTAGAAAAGCACATTGTAGAGCTCTTGTCCTTGGGAATGATTCGACCCAGCAAAAGCCCATTTTCTTCTCATGTCCTCATGGTCAAGAAAAAGGAAGAAGGGGAATGGAGACTAGTTGTTGATTTTAGACATTTGAATGCTATCACTCTGAAGAGCAAATACCCAATACCCATTATAGATGAGTTGTTGGATGAACTAGCTGGAGAATGTTGGTTTACCAAAATGGACCTCAAAGATGGATTTCACCAGATCAGGTTAGCTCCAGGAGAAGAGTACAAAACTGCATTTCAAACACACCATGGCCACTTTGAGTTTCTTGTAGTTTCCATGGGTCTGACTGGAGCTCCAGCAACATTTCAAGGGGCTATGAACTTTGATATGTCTCCTCTTCTCAGGAAGTGTGTATTGTGTTTCTTTAATGACATACTAGTTTTTAGCAAAACATTTGAGGAGCATTTGGAGCATGTTGCTCAGGTTCTGACAATTTTGAAAGAAAAAGAATGGAAAGTTAAGATGTCCAAGTGTGCATTTGATCAATAGGAAATTGCTTACTTGGGACATGTCATTTATGCTAAGGGTGTATCTACAGATCCTGCCAAGATAACAGCTATCCAACAGTGGCCTACACCAACTAATGTTAAGGAAGTCAGGGGTTTTCTTGGACTCAGTGGTTACTATAGGAAATTCATCAAGCACTATGGTATTATTGCCAAACCTCTCACTAGACTTCTCAAAAAGGGGATACCATTTGTGTGGACCAGTGTTACTGAAGAAGCCTTTGTGGTGCTCAAACAAGCTCTCACATCTGCTCCAGTCTTGGGTGTGCCTGATTTTTTAAAACCATTTACTGTGGAAACAGATGCATGTGACTATGGCATTGGGGCTGTTTTGATGCAATAGGGTCACCCACTGGCATTTGTTAGCAAGGCCTTGGGCCCTAAGAACATAGGTCTGTCAGTAAATGAAAAAGAATACGTGGCTATTATGTTGGCTGTAGACCAGTGGAGATCTTACTTACAAATGCAACAGTTCATTATCAAGACTGATCACAAAAGTTTGGCACACCTACAGGATCAGAGATTGCATACCCCATGGCAACAAAAATGCTTAACTAAGTTACTGGGCTTAAACTACACAATTCAATATAAACAAGGGAACACCAATGCTGCTGCTGATGCACTTTCGAGGAGATCTTCTGATGGAACAGTTCTCTAACAGATCTCTTGTGCACAACATACTTGGTTACTGGAAATTGTTAAGAGCTACAACGGTGACCCTAAAATACAGGACATAATGCAACAACTGGCCATAGACCCTGCATCTAAGCCACAGTTCTCTCTGCACCAAGGTCTTCTTCGTTACATGAACAGTATCTTGGTTGGGCCAGATGTAGCTCTGCACCTCAAGATTTTACAGCCTTTCATGCTAGTCCAGTTGGGTGACATTCTGGGTTTACAATCACATACAAAAGAATTATCTCTCTCTTCAGGTGGCAAGGAATGAAAAAATTCATCAAAACTCAAGTACGGTCCTGCTTGGTGTGTCAGCAAGCTAAACCAGAGAGAGTTCAATACCCTAGATTGTTATCTCCTCTGCCAGTACCTTCCAAAGCTTGGGACACAATGTTCATGGATTTTATATTAGGTCTTCCTACATCCTTCCAATATAATTGCATACTGGTGGTGATTGACAAGATCCCTAAATATGGCCATTTGATTCCTCTCTCACACCCCTTCAATGCTCAGAAAGTGGATGAAGTTTTCATAGATAATGTGTACAAGTTACATGGTATGCCCAGGCTAATAATATGTGATAGGGACCCCATTTTCACTAGTTCCTTCTAGCAACTGCTTATATCAAGAACTGGAGTAGAACTAAATATGAGTACAACATATCACCCAAAGACTGGCGGCCAAACTGAAAGAGTAAATCAGCAAATTGAGTGCTTTCTGAGGTGTTTCATCAGTGCCCATCCTACTAAGTGGAGCAAATGGATGTCGCTTTGTGAATTCTGGTACAATACCAACTGGCATTCTGCACTGAATAAATCACCCTTTAAGATCATTTATGGATAGACTCCGCGGTTCTTTGGAATATCTGCTTCTGACACAATTACTCCCGTAGATATCCAATCCTGGCTGGACTCCAGATAGTTGATGATTGCTTCGGTCAGACAGCATTTGTTGCGTGTGCAGCATCGAATGAAGCATCAGGCAGACAAGAAACGAACTTAAAGAGTTTTTACTATCAATGATCTAGTGTTTCTTAAACTACAACCATATCTGCAATCATTATTTGTTAGAAAAGCCAACCATAAGCTCTCATTCAAGTTCTTTGGTCCTTACAAGATCATCGAAAAAAATGGAGACGTTCCCCACCAACTGGAGTTGCCTCTTAACAGTCGTATACACCCAGTGTTTCATGTGTCCTAGCTTAAGAAGTTCATTCTGCCAATGACTCGGGTACAAACACAGTTACCTTCTCCTACAGCCATTCTGCAAGTGCCTGTGCAGGTTCTGGATCATCGCGTTCGTCAATCTGGCCGGAAGATAGTGATGCAAGGTTTAATTCTCTGGAGTGGCGGTACACCAGCTACTACTACTTGGGAGGATCTGGACTCATTGAAGCAAGAATTTCCGCGCGCTCCGGCTTGGGGACAAGCCGGTTCACAAGGAGAGGGGGATGTCAGCGTCGCCAAGGTAGGGACTGAACCGCTGGTTCAATCGGGACAAGCTGCTGCCGATCAGTGGCTTGTAGTGGATCCGACAACTGAAGATGGCGAGGAAGATTTCAAGCAAGGAGATGGGCCGGCCCGGCGGCCCAAGCGAACGACCAACCCACCGCGTTGGCTCAAAGACTACAGCCTGGCCCGTTAACTGTACCAACAGTCACTCGTTTAAATAGACATCGATCTCTTCCTATAATAGTTGGCTAGGAATTGGATGGCCGATGTAAACGGATAGCTGTGAGGGTGGTTGGGCGGCTAGCTACCGAAACTTTCCCCAATTTCGAATTTGAATCCCTAATTGCTCCCAGATCCAGTGTGCTGCTTACACGAAGATCCCATATATTTTCCGTGATCATCGCGGCACACCATAGTCGCTGCACCTCTGCTCCCTCGCCTTATGACAACACCGTCAACGTTAAAAATTTGCATACTCCCTATGGTGGCTTGCTCCATGGTTTTTCTTGTAGAAGTTTGAACATGCACTGCACAAACTACCTTCTCCTACTGAACTGTATTCCCAAGATCAAATATGAATCCCTTTTTCGAGGGAAGACTGTTTTTTTAGGGAAGGCCATCATGGCTAGCTTTATTAAAATTAAACAAGGGTTGCATCGTCCACAAGGTTTGGAATTAGGCAGCCCGGAGGGCCCCCGTCCAACTACTAGAAATCTTATTACAAAAACCATGATTAGCTAGCACATGCGTCGCTTGATTAGAAGAATGATAACAATGTTTAAATTCGACCTTCCCGATCGACGAAGACACGTCCACACATTCCGCAAAGATCGTCGCCACAGCATCCCACCATCTTGTCTGTCCAGTACAATAATCAATTACCGTCAAGGAGTCAGACTCAGCTTCCACTCGAGGGAACCCCAGAGAGTTTGCAAAGATTAGTCCATCACGCATAGCCATAGCCTCTGTTGTCACCACATCTGCTGCATAAGGTATAAACCGACATTGTGCCGCCAAAAAATTACCATTACTGTCTCTAAGAACAGCTGCAATGGCTCCTGCACCCTCATCCATATGGAAAGAGGCATCCACATTTAGCTTCACAAACTTGGGTTCCGGCTTGCTCCATTTATGTTCATGTACAACACGAACTTTTAAGTTGGCTTGATGAAAATTGTTTGCAATTGCCAGGACCGAAATAGGCCATCTCGAGGGAGGTGGCGGTGATCCATCATGGGTGAGCTCACGGCGCACCCACCATAAGTACCAAGCCCCAACCGCTATCACTTGTTTTACATCCAAATTAGGCTTTATAGGGATCGGTCTGGAGTCTGCTAGGATCCGGTGTTAGAGTATGATTGAACCAGAGCGATCAATTAACTTTGCTTCTTCAGCAATATCCAGTATACCTAGTCAGAGCCACAATTCCTTTGCATGTGTACAGTCAAAAAGCAGATGGTATACATCTTTTGCGTCCTGGTGACAAATCGGACATGAGTCATTGGTACCCACATGTCTATTAGTGAGTATGGATCTTAGGGGGATAATTCCATGAAGTGCACACCAATAAAAAATCTGAATCTTACGTGGAACCTGCAGTTTCCATAGTGTAGGCCATACTTCCGGTAAGTTTGATTCAGTTGGGCGTGCCAATACATTTGCATGCGCCTAAAAAGATTGAATCCATTGTAAGCGGTACGCCGAACGAACTGAAAAAATACCCCTCCGATCTGGGTTCCAGGCAATAAAATCATCAAATGCATTGTGATTAATTGGGATTTGCATGATTCTTCTGGCGTCGACAGGATTAAAAATAGAACGGATCAGGGGCTCGTCCCATGCTCCCGTATGAGGGTCAATGAGATCACCGACGACCGAGAGAATATTTGACCTCGGTTTGAGATAACCTTCCTATCCGGGCTGGCTAGCACCCAAGGATCACTCCATATATTCACATTCTCTCCAGTTCCGATGCGCCATATATATCCCAACTTAAAAGTTTCTAACCCCTTCATAATACTTTGCCATGTAAATGATGCTCCGTTTTTCAGTGTTGCTTGGAGTAAATTTACATTTGGATAATATTTTGCTTTCAAAACTTGAGCACAAAGAGAATCTGGGTTGGTGATAAGTCGCCAACATTGTTTCGAGAGCATTGCCAAATTGAAAGAGTGGAGATCCCTAAAGCCCATCCCACCTTCATTTTTTGGATAGCAAAGTTTCCACCAAGTGTACCAATGCATCCTTTTGTGTTCCTCATCAGCCCCCCACCAAAACTGAGCAATCAAATCAGTGATCTCTTTGCAAATCCCTTTAGGTATACTAAAGACCGACATGGCAAAAACTGGGATTGCTTGAGCTACAGATTTAATAAGAATTTCCTTGCCATTTCTCCATCCATCCTTGTAGCCTTTCTTTAATTCTTTCACAAAAGTGCCTAAAACAGTCACTTCTATCTGCTCCCACCATCGTCGGAAGCCCGAGATACTTGTCAGATAAAGCTTCAGTGTCAATGTTTAACTGTTGGCAAATTTCAGTCCTAGATACGATAGGAGTGTTTGGACTGAAAAAGACACTAGATTTCGACAAACTCACCAATTGTCCCAAACTCTGACAGTAGGTCTCTAGAACATGCTGTAAGGAAGCTGCATTTAAAGTGTCTTCTTTCATTAGAATCAAAGAATCATCAGCGAATAATATGTGTGATACTGATGGTGCATTTCTGCACACTCTGATGCCTTCTATGCCACCAGCTTCTTCTTCATACTGCAATCTACTAGAAAGACCTTCCGCACATAAGAGGAACAAGTAAGGGGAGATGGGGTCCCCCTGTCTAATACCCCTAGTAGGAGTAAAAGAATCCATCTCTTGAGAATTAAACCTCACTTTATACCTGACAGATCTTACACAAGCCATCATCATCTCAATCCAATGTTCATGAAATCCCAAAGCAGCCATCATATCATGTAAAAAGGACCATTCCACCCTGTCATAAGCTTTATGCATGTCCAATTTTACCGCACACAGACCAGTTTGTCCAGCCCTCTTATTCTTGATTTTATGAACACATTCATATGCTATCAGAATATTGTCAGTAATCATCCTTCCTGGTACGAAAGCACTTTGTGTAGGCGAGATAATCTCAGGGAGGATATTTTTCAGACGTGACGCCAACATCTTGGAGATAATTTTATAAAGAACATTGCAGAGGCTTATGGGGCGAAATTGAGTTACCAGTTCTGGCGAATCAATCTTCGGGATCATAACATTGTTTTATCATTCCACTCAGCCGGAATCTTCCTAGAATTGATAGCAAGAAGGACCTCCTGTGTTATATCATCCCCCAAAATATGCCAGTATTTGATGAGGACATCCCTACACTTGACCCATCTCCAACCTATGATGATGATCACCAAGTGGCTGCAAAGAAGACATCCAATGATGAAATCAGAATTGGGCCTATCACAAGAGCTCGTGCAAAGATAATAGAACAACAGGTGAATTCTCTCTTAGTTGAATATGCTATTTATTTTAATGAGAGATTTCTACTGCCTAAGTCTTTGTGTGTTTGCATACTCAGGTGCATGGGAGAAGAAGGCATAACACGAGGGAGCGAGGAGTTGCAGCAAGAGGAGCATGACGTGGAGTACAAGCAAGAGGGCGTGAGGGAGGAGAGGCAGTCAGGCGCAAACGTCAAGGAGGAGGATCCCCACGTCGAGTAACACCAGGCGCACCAACACCATGTTGCAGCGCCATACCTCAAGTACATAGCCTGCGTGCCAAGGGGCTGAACCCAAGTTGGGTCAGTTTGTATCAAGTTGAGTCGAACCACATTTTGAGTCGAACCAGTTTAGGTTGCACCAAGTCAGGAGGACCAGGCTGGGCGCACCAGACCTAGCCCTCCTGGGCGTACAACCACAAAACGACCAATAAACTCTCTCAAAACATGATTCATTAATCTCATGAATGTACTAGGTGCATTAGTAAGACCAAAAGGCATAACTAGCCACTCATATAAACCAAATTTAGTTTTGAAAGCAGTTTTCCATTCATCCCCTTCTTTCATCCTAATTTTATGATAACCACTACGCAAATCAATTTTAGAGAAAACAGCAGCACCACTCAACTCATCTAGCATATCCTCTAAGCGTGGAATAGGATGACGATATCGAATAGTGATGTTGTTAATACCTCTACAATCGACGCACATGCGCCATGTACCATCTTTCTTAGGCACGAAAATAACAGGAAGCGCACAAGGACTAAGAGAAACACGAATATACCCTTTGTCTAGTAGTGCTTGCACTTGCTTCTGTATTTCCTTCGTTTCTTCGGGGTTGGTCCTGTATGGCGCTCGGTTGGGGAGGGTAGCGCCTGGTATGAGATCAATTTGGTGCTCAATTCCACGCAATGGTGGCAGCCCCGCTGGTACCTCCTCCGGAAAAACATCGCCATATTCCTGCAAAATAGCAGACACACCAAGAGAAACAAGTTGCACATCATTAGAAACTAAAACCTCGCCTTTGTACATAAGCACAAGAGGCATGGCTGTAGGATCCTCTCTAAATTCTCTCATGTCTTCTTTGGTGGCTAATATAAGCAAACTAGTCTCTCTCGCACTTTTCGTTATATTGTCACTCATGGAGTTCTCTCGTGCAGGTGGTTGTGCGATATTCACTTCTGTTTTCTGATGAGACTCATTCACAATTTGTTGCGGTGACATAGGCTGTAGATTTATTTTCTTTCCCTTGAACTCCAAGTGATAAGTGTTGGCGCGGCCATTGTGTTGCACATGGCGATCATACAGCCATGGCCGACCCAACAATAGATGGCAAACAGTCATAGGAACCACATCGAACTCAATGGAATCCTTGTATGGTCCTATCTCAAAATTCACACGCACCATATGATTCACTTTCATCTCTCCATTATCACTCAGCCATTGTACGTAGTATGGGTTTGGATGAGGCAAATACTTCAAATTCAGCTTGGCACATAATTCTTTGCTTGCAAGATTACGGCAGCTACCTCCATCAATGATCACCTTACAAGCTTTGTTGGGGCCAACTAGTGCTTTTGTTTGGAACAGATTGCAGCGCTGTGAATCAGCATGTGGCTGCACACTAAGGGCACGCTGCTTGACAACAAGAATAGGCGCTGGAGAAGCAAAGGCATCTATGCCGCCCTCACTTGCGTACCCATCACCATCGGAAGCATATGGGTCAGCGTCATCTCCAGTCTCATATTCATTGTCATCGTTCACAATCATCACTTTTCTGTTTGGGCACTCTCTCTTGAAGTGTCCCTTGCCTCCACATGTATGACATAGCATATCTCGGTTACGGGCTGTAGACATGTTGGAACCTGAGCTAGCAGCAGGAGCAGCAGGTTTCTTTGATTGTGAAACAATGGAGGCTGATTTTGTTGCAGAAGAAGAGGGGCGGCTGGCAGCGCCCTCACTAGGCGTGTAAGGAGGCGGCTGTGTTCTGTTGGAGAACCGTCCAGCTGTAGCATAACGGGCTTTAATTTGAGCTTCTTGGGCCAACTGGGACTCAGCTTCTCTTGCATGATGTAGCAGCTCGTTCATTGTATTGTATTGGTGATGCCTAACAATACCCTTGATGTTATATTTCAGCCCATGGAGAAAATGTTGCATAGTCATCTCAGCAGATTCTCTAACTCGTGCACGCTGCAGCAACATCTCCATCTCCATGTAATATGCATCAACCGTCAGGGAACCTTGCTTCAATTGTGTCAATTTATCATAAACTGTCCGCAAGTAATTAGTGGGAACAAAACGAGCTCGCATGATCTCCTTCATATGGCGCCAAGTAAGAATAGGTAACTCATTGTCCTCTCGTCGTTCGCGCATAATGCTATCCCACCAACCCAAAGCATAACCATCAAATTCTGAGGAAGCAAGCTTGATCTTCCTATCTCCAGTGTAATCATGCAAACACCATAATTTCTCCATCTTGAGCTCCCACGTGAGGTACTCTTCTACATCAGTGGAGCCTTCAAATCTGGGAATTGTGAACTTAGGCTTGCCCAAACCATCATCCTCCTGAAGTGGTACACGTCGAGCACCAAGTGGTGGTGGGCAACCAGGCCCTTGCAAGCCACGCCCACGGCCGTTATTGCCCATCATGTTTTCATTGTCTCCATGGACACTATCATCATCTCCATGGCCCTCATGTTGGCGTTGCTCAATAGCTACACGCAGCCCATTGACTGAAGTTGTCAACTATTGTATGCTTGTTTGGAGATCATTGACTTGTGTTTGCATAGCATTGACTGTAGTTTCAGTTGCATCCACTTTCATTTGTATAGCTTGAATATCAGCATCAATATTGTCAGTGGACCTATTGATAAGCCCTGTCAAATGATCACGAAGAGCTTCATATTCCTTCCATGTAACACACTCGTCACCATCCTTTTTCTGCATCACATCAACACCATTCTCAGACATGATTAGCAGGTTAGTGCACTAAATCAAAAATCGTTTTAGTGGAACACTCACAACTCACTGAAAACTGACAAGAAAAGGAAATATTACCATTCCAAAGTGAATATCAATGCACACTTACCAGGTCGGATAGAGGACTAGTGCACGGATGTGATGAAGTGAATACCAGGGTATAAGAGCTACCACATGACAGAGCAGGATTATATTTGGTGGAGCTGTAGGTATGGTACCCTATCTACACCGAAAACAAGTCCTAGTGCTGATCGTGTGAGACACACCCAAAGAAACTCACGCAGTGGAGATAAATGGGGCAATTGCAACTCTGAAAAAGAGCGTAAATTTGATGTATGTGTCGGAGTAATGCTCGTGTTGCAATGCACAGGGAAAGACGCTAGCAAAAAGCTCAGGGTATACGGGCAAAAGATTGCTCACTACTAGTACAAATACAAGATAATACAATTCCGGCAATAGATAGCAGCAACTTCTGGCCAATGCCTCTCTCTTTTCTTTCTTTTCTCTTTGTTTTTTTTCACTCTTGTTTTTCATGCCTTTTTTTGCTACAGTAAAACCAAACAAAAACTTTTTCTCTCTCCTCTTCTCTTGTGGCCACAAACGTCGCACCGTGGAATTTTTTCAACGAGGTGGAAACAAATTGCACAAGAAAAACCCTAATCAGAGCAGCCCGATGAGCACAAGGACAAGCTAGTATTAATGGGTAGGCTCCTAACACCGTTGTATAGAAAGGTTGTGGCTAAAGTTGAGAAAGACACCAAACTGAACGCTTTGTGGACTCAGACAAGCAAACTCAGACGCACGCGGATAGCAGCAACAATGGCCGAAGCAGCTAGGGTTTCAGCCAAGAAAGTTGACAAAGACTCAAACTGACACAAAGATCAAAAGAAAACAACTAGAAAGACAAACCCTAGACTCCTACTAGCAAAACCGAAAGGATCAAAGAGGACGAACACAACTGACCAGCAACTAGAACAAATCTATGATGCAATCTAGGCTATGTTAAAAACTACGAACCCTACTATTTTTGGCTTTTTCTGGATAGGAATAAAAACACAAACTAATCTACGGGGTGGATTTGTGGATGCTCACCGAGTAAACGCTGGAAATCTGATACCAAGATGATATGGGGTAGCCCAATCTTCTCGGTGAGCGGTAACATAGATGATGATGGTGGATAGATAATTTGGTGTCGCCGATGATCTCTTCTCGCTAGATCCCTGATGCCAATACAGCAGCTCTCTACCCTTCGGATATTCACGACTTCACACACTTGCGCAACGTAGCCGTCGACCACGAAACAATTAGAATTGCAATATACTAATTCCCAATGGAACAACAGATCACACTTGACTTGTAGTATATAATCTCCAGATCGATACGAATTGGAGACAAGAATTCAAGATGAATGCTTATAGCAATCTCATGAACTAGGGTTTATCTTAAACGTGGTCTATCCAACTAATCTGAGAGCAGCCCTCTATATAAGAGGGGCTGGGTGATGCGCCCAGGGGGGGGGGGGCGCTAGGTCTGGTGCGCCCAGCCTGGTCCTCCTGACTTGGTGCAACCTAAACTGGTTCGACTCAAAACGTGGTTCGACTCAACTCGATACAAACTGACCCAACTTGGGTTCAGCCCCTTGGCACACAGGCCATGTACTTGAGGTATGGCGCTGCAACATGGTGTTGGTGCGCCTGGTGTTACTCGACGTGGGGATCCTCCTCCTTGACGTTTGCGCCTGACTGCCTCTCCCCCCTCGCGCCCTCTTGCTTGTACTCCACGTCATGCTCCTCTTGCTGCAACTCCTCGCTCCCTCGTGCTATGCCTTCTTCTCGCAAGCACCTGAGTATGCAAACACACAAAGACTTAGGCAGTAGAAAGCTCTCATTAGAATAAATAGCATATTCAACTAAGAGAGAATTCACCTGTTGTTCTATTATCTTTGCACGAGCTCTTGTGATAGGCCCAATTCTGATTTCATCATTGGACGTCTTCTTTGCAGCCACTTGGTGATCATCATCATAGGTTGGAGATGGGTCAAGTGTAGGGATGTCCTCATCAGTATTTCTTAAAGAATATGGCATGAAGACCATCCGGACCAGGAGCCTTTAGGTCTCCAATACTAAACACAACCTTTTTCACATCATTCACAGTATAAGGCGCCAACAGGAAGTTATTCATTTGTGTAGTGACCTTGCTTTGCACTTTATGTAAGACGTTAGGATCCGTGTGATGTACTTCAGAAGTAAATAGATGAGTAAAATAGTCATGAATATGTGAGTTTAACTCCGGTATACCTTCCAACCAGTTACCTCGCGCATCTTTAAGTTTTTTGACAAAATTCCTCTTCCTTCTGGCAGATGCAAAGGCTTGGAAAAAACCAGTATTGCGATCGCCACTCGTCAGCCACGTAGCCCTAGAATATTGCATAGCCTAGATTTCTTCTAATTCTAATAGATACTCAATCAGCTCTGCCCGTTCTTTCTTCTTAGCATCGGCTTCATCATTCATTGGGCCGGCCATCACATTCTCCAGGTCCCTTTGAGCTTTACGTAACCTTTTCTTTGGTTTCTTCATGAAGCGCTGGTCCCAATCATGAAACTCTGCATGCATTTTATTTAGTTTTTCGTATATGCTAGTCAAGCCTGGATCTGCTTCAACTCTTGACCAAGCCTCTAGCACTGTATCATTAAATCTTTTTTCACGTAACCATCTCGCCTCAAATCTCCTCGCATGTACATCATTCACTACAGGTACAACATAATACTCTGTGTCCACGACCAGAGGTCGAAGATCCGAGTGATTATATTCCATATTTTGCAGAGCTGCATGGGGGAAAAGTACTGACCAAGTGTTGTTTACCAGCCCCCTATCAAGCCTCTCCTTGATTCTCCCTCGATGCCAAGTGAACTTGTCACCTATTAACCCAAGGTCGTGCAGCTCACAGTCCTCGGGCGTGGGTTACCTCCATCCTTATCATGTAGGTACTGAATTTCATTCAGATCACCCAACACAATCCATGGAAGTTTATGATTTTGGTGGAGTTGCCTCATGCGGCTCCACGTCATGTGTTTATTTTTCCACCGAAACTCCCAATACATCCCTGTCAAACGCCACACCACATTATTTGCTTCTTCAATCTTAACATCAATGAACATAGGGTCTAGCTCAAGCTTGGTCACCCTGGTGTTATTATTCCAAAACAGCAATAACCCTCCCTTCCTACCATCACTAGGGCACACAAGTTTCTGATCCATCTTCAATCTTTTCCTCAAACTTTCAGCCGGGTAGCTATCTAGGTGTGTCTCCGACAAAAACAACACATCAGGTTGGCATCTTCGCTGGACCTCCAGCAAGGCATGACCCGCTGGGGCGTTCCCCAGTCCATTACAATTCCAACTCAAAACCTTCATCGCTTGTTCCCGAACGATCAAACCTCAAGAGAAAGAGAAACCTGCACCAACAAGGATCGCCACAGCCCTTCACAACTTCACCACAGCAGCGTGAGATCTATTGGAACTCAACTTCTCTTTGTTGGAATCACAAGCTCTTGCACAACATAAACTCCTTCGATCAAGACGATGGAGTAGAACAACGAATCTACTATGGGAGACTTGGCGTAAAGACGACCGAGACCTCACAGTAGAGAGAGAGATACCAGACACGACGTCAAACGGCGCCGTCCTGGGACAACAATCGCCAGCAGCCGTGCCGCCGCCAAGGAGGCGGCCGGCGGCGGCCAGCAAAACCCTAGACGCCTTGGTGTTCGCCTTGCAGCGGAGAAAAACTGTTCGCTGCGCCTTTCGAGGGGAAGACTGTTGACTTGCTTCGGAAAAGGGCAACTAGCGAGACTGGACAACACTGGGAAACCCGCAAAAAAATAACAATATTTTTTTGAGATTTATTTTTAAAAAAGAGCAATAGTTGGAAGAAATGTCGGCTGGGCTGATGAGGCCCATGTGTGTGCAAAGGTGGCCTGGCAGCCCAGAACGACGAGTTCTTCAACGACTGTTTCTTTTTCCTCGCCGACCGACGGCGCTCATCTGCGGTGGCCCGGTAGCTTCGCCCGGATGTGAATCATCACCCCCCCCCCCCCCCCCCCCCCCCGGTCTCGGTCCCCGTCGCCACACGCCCTCTGTCCGCTCGTATCCTGCGCCCTCCCTACTTGCCGGCGACGGCTTGGGCAGCCTCTGCTCCGTCGCCAATTCTCAGGTAGCGCCCGATGCCTCCCTAATCCTCCGCTCTAGTACAGATAGAGTATGCTCTTCTAGTTTGGAGGAGTAGTGTTACTAATGTTTGATGCGGCCGTTAGCCTGTTGTTACTTATGGCTCATGTGTTGGTAATATTCGTTACTTACAATGAGGGATCTATTCTATCCTCGGTTAGATAGATTTTTCCTGATATGTAATCTCATCTGCTGCATCATTTATGTTAGTAATACACATTTACAAGGTGTTCTTAGTACTTCACAAACGTGTAGGAAGGATTAATTCTACCGTCAAATAAAATGTGTAGGGAATATTGTTTGTGACGTCGGGGAGGACTAAATATAAATATAAATATAGCTAGATAATAGGAAGAAGTTTTTTTTTAATATTGTTCCTGTTTCTTTTCATACTTTTCTGTTGCATTTCCAGTGAAATGACTTTGGGGGATCTCAACTGTTTACCCCGCCTAGGATCATTTATGTCGTCATATTATTATTTTTTTTTGACGGTGCTACGGCGGGCTTACGCCGGCCTGAACCTTTTCATTGATAACCAGACACTATTTACAGCAGAGGAAACAGAGGGGGGGGGGGGGGGGGGAGGAGCAGGAGTATCCGGCTTTAGTTTACAATCTCATAGATAGGTGAAACAACATGGTACCCCATTCGCGCAGCAAACCTTGCGCTTGCTCATTAGTACATCTGCTAGACCAAAGCAGAACATCATCAGCGGCAGAACGAGCGATGAGGTGAACCGGTTGAGTGTCGTCCCTGAAGACTTTTGCATTCCTTCTTTTCCAAATGTTCCAAAGGATGGCGATGATTATTGTAGAGTGAACTTTATTCTGCATGTCGTTGGCCCAAAGATCCGAAAGATCTGCGGGAATATCTGGAGTGAGAGAGGAGAGTTCTCTCCACAGAGTAGTGAGCTCCGGGCAGTGCAGAAGCAGGTGGTTTACGGACTCTGTCCCCGGACAGAGAGGGCAAGCCGGAGAAGTAGCGATGCCTCGACGAAAACGCCGTTCGTTGGTGAAGAGACGATTCTTGTTTGCCAGCCAGAGGAAAATTCTACATTTGTTTGGAGCGAAATTCTTCCAGATGGCCATTGCCAAGGGATCGACAGGCTCTCCCTCCCACATAGCCTTGTATGCCGCGTTGCAAGTCAGCGGCTTGCCATCAAATCGACCTGTTCGGCGGTCTAGTTCCTGCAAATTCAAGGAAACAGAAGCCAGCAAGTTGCGTAGGCAGCCCAGTTCAAGTTCAGCAGCATTAGTTAGGCGTGGAGCGAGATCGAGGCACAGATCCGGTGAGCTTAGAACCCTGGCAACAGAAGCCGAGGGTCGGAGAACATGAGAGAACAGAGCAGGGTACCGTGAAGCGAGAATATCTGTAGAGCGCGGAACCCAGAGATCAAGCCAGAAGGCAGTGGAAGTGCCGTTGCCGACGTCCACTTGCGTTAAGCTCCGAAAGAGGGGGATCCCCTTGGCGATATCACGCCACACATGGGAATCATGAGCATGAGTAGTACCTAGGTCCTGGTCTTCGGACCACCCATATCTAGCAGCCAACGGAGAAACCTCGTCATATTATTATTGACCTCCCATATTACCTTCCAAGAAATAAGAACATGGGTAGGCACACTCTGTACCTTCCAAAACGCCTCCATTTTTAAACATGAAATGCTGCTTCAACATTTGTGTCATCAATTTTGAGACCCAAATATGAGCATCCAGCTATAAGCAGTTACCGATAAATTCTTCTATTCCTCAATGACGGTGAAGCAACTTGTTGCTGTGGGAAATTCCTTGGTCAAGCTAATATTAATATTCATGCTACTTTTCCCTCTACTTCTTCATTGTTATTGTCCAGCACCTCTTTTTAAGTTTTTGCAGACATATTATTTGCTTCCCGGTTCTTCATTTGAAATATAATCTTTCTGAATGCTAGTGATTTTTGGCAAAATGGATCCTGAAGATCTCAGTGACTCAGAGGAAGAAGATGATGAGATGATGCTACTCATTTTGCCAGCTTTATATCTAGCTTCCGCTGGTTACGAGGCAAAACGTACACGATATCGCAGTGGTGCAGA